>NC_057797.1:600460043-600465416 GCF_018294505.1 Triticum aestivum | reverse complement strand
TCTGCTATAACTTTAGTTAACAAAAAAATTATTTTTGCATGATTCTTTTTGTCATCACTTTATTTTGACATTGCCAAACCCTAGAAATTAACTTGGGTATTTTAGGATTAATAAATAATTAGTTTTAGACAGAATCCTATTAATCCTAATTAATTAACTAGTTCCTGTTTTCCTAATTAATTAATTAGTAAATTAATTTATTTTTAACTTGTGATTAGTTATTCTAGGTTAGTTTCTGTCATTCTAGTAGATGAACTTTTATTTATAACTAATAAAAGTTTTAAATTATTTTTTCTTAATAGAAATTGGATTAGGCCTAAAATGAGTTTTATAATAGCTTTTTAATTAATTCTTTTTGCTCCTAGTTGCTTAGTGAAACCTTTTCTATTAAGTTAACCTAAAACCATGATTAGGTTATATTAAGAAATTTTTTATTATATAAAACTATTTTTGTTATTGTTTGAAGTAGGGAAAACTTTGAGTGGCCTTTATTTGAGTTTTTCTTTTGGATTTGAGTTTTGGTTGTTTGTTGTGTTATGTTACTTTTGTTATGTTGTGTTAAGTGATCCTATTGCTATGTGCTTATTATAGTTATTGTTTGCCTCGGTAGAATTTCCGGAGTGCGAAGATTGCTACTACGAAACCCTAGTTTTTTTCGAAGATCGTCAACCAGGCAAGTTCACTTTGACCATGCTTTTCTTACCTATGTTTTATTGCATTTAGTGGCACCATTGCAACCACCCCTCAATAGTGTTATTGAAATTCTTGTAGTTGAGTAGTATGCATGAGGTAGGAACCCATCACCCTGTTACCAAGCCCGAGACGTTATTTATTTTAGTGCTACGCTATAGTAGACGGGGTTTGGTATGAGTGCTCGGGAGTGATGTGAGAAGGGAGGATTCTACGTCAATGACGACAACTCCATGATGGAATCTGCAAGGACTGCCTCTTCAAGACCTCAAGACTTCAAGACTCGAGACAGGATTTCAATACACACTACTGGGTGAAGGACGGTTGACGGGCACCCTGGAGAACCCAGTGGTTGGTCGGGATGCATGGAGAAGCGCCATGACATCTTGCGGAAAGCTTCACCCAGACTCAAAGAGACGGAAGAATACTTCACGCCCGGAAGCTTACCTGTGCAACCGCAAGTCATTATGGGCTCTGGCTTGGTTGACCTTAGTTGTGACTCTGGCTGGGACGGTACTAGCAGATGTAGAACTACGGTAGGACGGATGGGTACCGGACAGTGGTCAGAGGAACTCTTTGGAAGACCATGTTTTGGTCATCTTGTTCTCAAACACCCTGAAGTGCGAGAACGTAAAGAGAGGGATCGAATCTTGCGGGTAAAGTGTACAAACCTCTGCAGAGGGTTTAAACCTAATCGATTAGCCGTGTCCCCGGTTACGGACAACTTGAGCCTCTGGACTTGGATCTATCTCGGAACTCTCAACACCGGACTGATAACTTAATTGTGGGCAACTTATGATGATTTTGGGCTATGAGACATCGGTTGGCGGAACCATGTCATGATAGAAAACTCCATAGTACAGACTTCATTTATTCCTTTGATGTAGGGAAAACAAATCAGCTTTTACGCAAACAAAATTCAGATACAGAGCCACAAAGCCATAATGCATATAGTATAGTTTTATCATCTGTTCTTTTTATTGTGATCTTGCCGGTACATTCAATGTACTGACCTACACGGCTGCAACGTATCATGTTGCAGATATTTCCTCGACGAGTAAGAATTACGATACAGGGTTACGGTCTACACTCAACCTGCCGATGGCGTTGATGGGACTCCACACCCGTTTGATTGTTTCCGCTGAGTATTATGAGGTATATATCATTTTACGTTATTTATACATGTGATTGCACTTTGATATATACATTGATGTACTGTGTGTGCCAGCATACTGATCCAGGGATGGCACAGTAACACAGAGGCTTGACCGTCTGAGGTCGGGTCGCTACAGAGATGGTATCAGAGCACATGTTGACTGTAGGACGTGACCCTAGAAATCGGAAAGCCCTTGGACAGGATTTCTCAAAAACTTTATTTTCAAAAAGACTCTTACTCCTCATCTTTTCTGATTTTATCAAATAGACACTCTCACCTCAAATAGTTAGAATATACACCTTTCCCTTTTGACCACACGGAAGATCAACTGAAGTCGCTCCAAGAATTAAAGATATCGGACAACTGATGGCCATTTCAGAGTAAACAGGATTTCACCATGCGTTGGAAGAATTGCAGCTGCAACAATTGAAGACTCCGAAGACTTGAAGAATTTGAAGTTCCTGAAGAATTATTTGACCTTTAGAAGACCAAACCCCTGTTACACACTTACGTTAGATACAACGATTTGTGAGCTGTCATTTGTTTGATGTTTTCCGACAGCCACAAAGTAAAACTTGTTTCTTCAAAAACTATTGTTTGTATTGTGTGTATATCCCTCCCCGCCTCTCTCTCATCTCACCCTAAAACCCTTGAACCCCATAGATGATGAATGAAGTTGGACTGATATTCTCTGGACCGAAGACTCAGCCCGAGGCAGAGCTATGGATGCAGAACATGGAAAATCACTTCGGGAGCAATTTGGTTTCAAGGAAGTATGAGGTTCAATATGCTCTTCAGTACTTTACAGAAAGTGCTGCAACCTGGTGGAACATGCATCAAGCCATACAGGGATTTAATGGAGCAAGAACTTGGGAGGATTTCAAGAAGACCCTGTTGAGATCACGTCTTATCCGGAAGCACCATGATACACCAGGAAATAAACCTTGTGCCTGCAGGATTTGCGGAGAAATAGGACACACCCAGGAGGAACACAAGGATGGATGCCCTCATTGTGAGGAGAAACACCCAGCTGAGGAATGCCCAACTAGCCAGGTGACTTGCTTCCTGTGTGAAGGAACCACCCACTACCCGGTGCAGTGTCACTTTTACTCCACGGTGCAACGAACTATTCTGAAGCAGGAAGATGGAATGAAAGAAGCCCTCAAGGAAGACCTAGAAGAACCAGTAATGAATGAAAGTGTTGAAGACCTGGATGGAGAAGTTCTCAACAGATTTTACTCCAATGCCTGCTATTCATGTGGAGAAGAAGGACATTTTTCACAGTATTGCACCAAGGAAAGAAAAGAGTATCCGGGATACTTCCCGACAGAAGCAATAGAGTTTGACCCACAAGGAATAGAAGGTTTGATCAGAACGAAGAAAACCAGGAAGAGAAAACAAAGACACCCTCAGAACAACCCAATTTCTGCAAATAGGGACAAGAGCCATATCACCTGTTTTGAATGTAAGGACGTAGGGCATTATGCCAATCATTGTCCCGAAAGGAAGCAAGGAACTCAAGGAGCAGGCACCACCTCCAAGACGCCCAAAGACTTATCGAAAGTCATTTGTTTTCGCTGCAAGGCAGCAAGACATTATGCTACTAAATGTTCCGACAAGATGAAAGCTGGAGTTGAGTAGTTGGAATTTTGATTATGGATAATAAGAGTAGTAGAAAGCAATTTCATTTTCATGAGCTCAATAAGTTGAGTTATGTAATAGATTACCCTGAGATTGTAATAGTTCATGACTCAATAAAGTTGTAATGTCACATGCTGAAAAACTTCAAGGAGTTGTCATATTTTATCTTGGAAATTAATATTCGAGATGAACATGGAAGAAAGTGAGTTGTGATGCATAAACAGGAAATTGGAATTAAGATTGACGTTTTGTTTGGATGATATGAATGAGTGCCCAGGAGATAAGTACCTTACTCTGAGCATCATTTTTGTTTCACAAACTGCAGATGACGACACTTTACGAGTCTTTCCTTAAGGGTCCTGAAACGATCATGACCCTGACAAGTGATCATGATTACCCGAAGATCTTGAAGGACATGATGAAGCATATTCACCTTGAAGGAGATGCAGTCTACAAAGGCTACCCCTTCCTGCAAAAGGGAGTGGAACTTTGGTATGTGGAGGTACACCTCCACCGTTTGAAAGGAGTTTGCCCAAAGAGGATGGGGCATTACTTCTTCATTTCACGTGTGCCACAAGCAACTTTCTTCGATGCTGTTCGTGAAGCAGCCATGGAAGCCATACGTCAGATCGGAGAAATACTAGAAGCAAGACTCCGTCATACTCAGGAATACCTAAGCGAAGTGCATACGGAGATGATGGAGGTGAAGCTCAAGGCCACCATGATGAAACAGAAGATTGAAGATTTCAAGGCTCATGTCGCACAATTCCAGTGGGACTGAAGAATCCTCGAGGAGGATAAATAAATAAAGTGGAAGTAATGTCTGACCATACCAAATCATGTGGGTGGCAACATTTGTAACAAGTACTTTTTGGAATTTGGATTTACGAAAATTTGATATGAGATTAATGAGATTTTATGTGCACTTTATTTTGGTCATAGTACTCTGTAAAGCCACAAGATCAATGAAGAAAGAAATGTGTTATTCATGACGGTCCATAGAAGGAAGCTGAACAAAATGAGTTGGAGATTTGTTTTGATATGATGGTATGAAGAAACAGAATACTACTGGATTCAAAGGAGGTGTAACATGAGAGTTACTCCAAGGATGAGTTAAAGCTGCACTAGTGCTGAAGTGGGCCATAAACCACAGGCCCAGGATTTTGAGAAGGAACAGATGTACCCTTGATAAAGGAGTACATTTGGAAGAATCAGTGATCCAATCAGCATACGTTTCGTAGGAGTTTACGCAAAACCTGAGAGTTGATAAGGAACAATAGATGTTTGTTTTGGCCTGCAGAATCAATGGATTTTTTTCGAACTTGGTTCGTCGACAAGAGAAATTCTGCAATGCTTGTGAGGATGACCGAGTGTTAGAATGCGAGATTCGCTAAACCATGTACAAAGTAATGATTTGGGTGCGGGATGGATTGATCACCATACCGACTTACCCTTATTGTTCGCTTTGCTATATGGGATGGTAAAATATGAGTGACTTACCCATAGTAAAGTGACGACGCTCGTTGAAGTCTTGCTTAAACCATAAAATGGTAGGACGATGGAACCCTTTACAGGCAACCGTTGCAAATCGTAGGATAAACGGTGAAGTTCAACCCAGACCCGTTTTCTGCAGGAGAAACCATTAATGGAATACCACCATGAGTGTTTCGATAGTTGTTTAGGGTGGACACAGACCTATCAGCTAAGAAGATCCAGTCTCGGACGAACTTCAACTTTGACGAACCGACCCAAGCTTTTGAGGAAAACTCTATGCTTCTGACAGAAGAGCTTTAATGAAGGAGCTATTGTAAGATATGTGAAGAGACATACATTGTCAGCCCTCCAGAGGAAATATCTGAGTTTATTGGAACCATGACCTTGTTTTT
>NC_057797.1:600429498-600458140 GCF_018294505.1 Triticum aestivum | reverse complement strand
TTTTTGCATGATTCTTTTTGTCATCACTTTATTTTGACATTGCCAAACCCTAGAAATTAACTTGGGTATTTTAGGATTAATAAATAATTAGTTTTAGACAGAATCCTATTAATCCTAATTAATTAACTAGTTCCTGTTTTCCTAATTAATTAATTAGTAAATTAATTTATTTTTAACTTGTGATTAGTTATTCTAGGTTAGTTTCTGTCATTCTAGTAGATGAACTTTTATTTATAACTAATAAAAGTTTTAAATTATTTTTTCTTAATAGAAATTGGATTAGGCCTAAAATGAGTTTTATAATAGCTTTTTAATTAATTCTTTTTGCTCCTAGTTGCTTAGTGAAAGCTTTTCTGTTAAGTTAACCTAAAACCATGATTAGGTTATATTAAGAAATTTTTTATTATATAAAACTATTTTTGTTATTGTTTGAAGTAGGGAAAACTTTGAGTGGCCTTTATTTGAGTTTTTCTTTTGGATTTGAGTTTTGGTTGTTTGTTGTGTTATGTTACTTTTGTTATGTTGTGTTAAGTGATCCTATTGCTATGTGCTTATTATAGTTATTGTTTGCCTCGGTAGAATTTCCGGAGTGCGAAGATTGCTACTACGAAACCCTAGTTTTTTTCGAAGATCGTCAACCAGGCAAGTTCACTTTGACCATGCTTTTCTTACCTATGTTTTATTGCATTTAGTGGCACCATTGCAACCACCCCTCAGTAGTGTTATTGAAATTCTTGTAGTTGAGTAGTATGCATGAGGTAGGAACCCATCACCCTGTTACCAAGCCCGGGACGTTATTTATTTTAATGCTACGCTATAGTAGACGGGGTTTGGTATGAGTGCTCGGGAGTGATGTGAGAAGGGAGGATTCTACGTCAATGACGACAACTCCATGATGGAATCTGCAAGGACTGCCTATTCAAGACCTCAAGACTTCAAGACTCGAGACAGGATTTCAATACACACTACTGGGTGAAGGACGGTTGACGGGCACCCTGGAGAACCCAGTGGTTGGCCGGGATGCATGGAGAAGCGCCATGACATCTTGCGGAAAGCTTCACCCAGACTCAAAGAGACGGAAGAATACTTCACGCCCGGAAGCTTACCTGTGCAACCGCAAGTCATTATGGGCTCTGGCTTGGTTGACCTTAGTTGTGACTCTGGCTGGGACGGTACTAGCAGATGTAGAACTACGGTAGGACGGATGGGTACCGGACAGTGGTCAGAGGAACTCTTTGGAAGACCATGTTTCGGTCATCTTGTTCTCAAACACCCTGAAGTGCGAGAACGTAAAGAGAGGGATCGAATCTTGCGGGTAAAGTGTACAAACCTCTGCAGAGGGTTTAAACCTAATCGATTAGCCGTGTCCCCGGTTACGGACAACTTGAGCCTCTGGACTTGGATCTATCTCGGAACTCTCAACACCGGACTGATAACTTAATTGTGGGCAACTTATGATGATTTTGGGCTATGAGACATCGGTTGGCGGAACCATGTCATGATAGAAAACTCCATAGTACAGACTTCATTTATTCCTTTGATGTAGGGAAAACAAATCAGCTTTTACGCAAACAAAATTCAGATACAGAGCCACAAAGCCATAATGCATATAGTATAGTTTTATCATCTGTTCTTTTTATTGTGATCTTGCCGGTACATTCAATGTACTGACCTACACGGCTGCAACGTATCATGTTGCAGATATTTCCTCGACGAGTAAGAATTACGATACAGGGTTACGGTCTACACTCAACCTGCCGATGGCGTTGATGGGACTCCACACCCGTTTGATTGTTTCCGCTGAGTATTATGAGGTATATATCATTTTACGTTATTTATACATGTGATTGCACTTTGATATATACATTGATGTACTGTGTGTGCCAGCATACTGATCCAGGGATGGCACAGTAACACAGAGGCTTGACCGTCTGAGGTCGGGTCGCTACAGTGCGTGTCGGCGTGTATGCATGCGATTAGGTCTAGGTCACTAGATGCGTGCGTGGCGGTGTTCGCATGCATAGCAGGCTACATCGATGCCAAAGCCGGGCATGCATAGCAGGCTGCATCCATCAATAGCAGGCTTTTTTAATTTATTACCAACAAACTAATGGGCCCGTCCTATGAACACAAACACGGCCCAACTAGCGAAGCCACAGCCACAGTCAATAAAGTCCAACGTGGCCCCACAAGTCAGTTAACGGCCAAGACGGCAAACGTCTGTTATGAACATTTGTGAGAGTTTCAGCTAAGGGAATGGGGAAAAGTGAGCAAAAGTTTGAAGCGTGGGGAAAACTGAGCACAACTAAGGAATTGGGGGCACAGATGGAATAAGCCCTAATAAAAATTGCTATGTTTACATGGGTGTCATCTTATCTTCTGATCCTTTTTTACTCATGGTCAGTAAGGGACTTTTGTTCTATGCTTTGAGTATATTCATGCCATGCCTTGTATTGCTATGATATGTTCCTGTAGGATGTTGTTTGCTTGCTCTAAACTTTGCTTCCTGATGTTATTCCTGACATGTTAGTATTTTCACTAAGTCTGTGATGCTGATATCTTTTGCACTTTTGCCATGCTTGTTTGAACCTGCTCTTGTGTGTTTTAGCCGTAGCTCAGTGTTCATATTTTGTCAAGAATCTTGAGTAGAGCCCTGCCATGTGCTTTGTTGTTATGTTGGAGTGCAGTAGATTAGTTTCTTGTTGCATTCTAGATGGCATCATGCTGTTAATCGCAGAATTGTGCCATTCTTGTTTTGCTTGCCATTTGCAAACCGTGCATCCGATTCCAGTGATCTTTATATCGATTTAGACCGAAATCATCTCATCTTTCCAGCGGCACACTTGGTTTTCCAAGTTGATGCCTTGTTCAATCTTTCCCTTCCGGAGCACGCATATGCATTGCACATCACATCTCGCATATCATGCCATGTTTTGCATCATGTTGCTTGTGCAATGCACCATGATTGATTATTGGTCCTTTTGCATGTGTTCTTGCTTTGGGTAGAGTCGGGAGACGAGTACGTGATCAAGGAACCTGTTGAGTATGCTTACGAGGATCAAGCTTACATCAACTCTGAGAACTTTGCAGGCAAGATGACCATACCCTTGAAATCACTTCTATCTCTGCTTGCTAGTTGCTCGCTCTATTTCTATGCCACGATACCTCACACTAGCTTTATCATTCCTCCCATATTGCCATGTCAAGCCTCTAACCCACCTTTCCTAACAAACCGTTGTTTGGCTATGTTACCGCTTTGCTCAGCCCCTCTTATAGCGTTGCTAGTTACATGTGAAGTCGGAGTTTGTTCCATGTTGGAACATGGACATTGTTGGGATATCATTCTTATATCTTATTTACTTTAATGCATCTATAAACTTGGTAAAGGGTGGAAGGCTCGGCCTTATGCCTGGTGTTTTGTTCCACTCTTGCCGCCCTAGGTTCCGTCATACCGGTGTTATGTTCCTTGATTTTACGTCCCTTATGCGGTTGGGTGTTATGGGAACCCCTTGATAGTTTGCTTTGAATAAAACTCCTCCAGCAAGGCCCAACCTTGGTTTTACATTTGCCTAACGACCTATCAGCTTCCCTTGGGTTCTGCAGACTCAAGGGTCATCTTTATTTAACCCCCCGGGGCCAGTGCTTCTCTAAGTGTTGGTCCGAACCAGAGCCACTTGCGGCGCCACCTCGGGGAAACCTGAGGGCTGGTTTTAGCTGTACGTAGTGTTCATCCGGTGTTGCCCTGAGAATGAGATATGTGCAGCTCCTATCAGGATGTCGGTGCATCGGGCGGTCTTGCTGGTCTTGTTTTACCATTGTCGAAATTTCCTGTAACCAGGATTCCAAGACTGATCGGGTCTTCCTGGGAGAAGGAATATCCTTCGTTGACCGTGAGAGCTTGCGATGGGCTAAGTTGGGACACCCTTGCGGGGTTTGAACTTTCAAAAGCTGTCACATCCCTAGCTTCTGGTTTGCACTAGGCTAGCTTGTGTGTGCATCATGTTTAAATTTTATTTAGAAGTTGAATACGGGTGATAAAACCCTATCACTTTGAAATCCAAATAGGTCCAGCTTAAATAAATTTCATTCAAGAACCCAAAATGCTCTTATTTGATGTTTGTTATTTTTGACAATGGTTTTGATCCATACCAAAAATAATGAGCATTTTTAAGGAACAAGTTGGGCATTGAATTTAAGTCATAAAATATTTGAATTGGGGCATTTAATTGCTATTAATATTATTAAATGCTCCAACAATTCTAGAAATAGCTAAGGGCCTCTGAGTTAATTCAGTTATTGCCCATAATTAATTTCAGGATTTATAGAAATGATTTGGTGTTTTTACCAAATCAAAAACAAATTGCAAAAATAGAACAAACAGAAAATAGAAAAGGCAGAGCACTTACCTGGGCTTACCTGCGGCCCAGCAAGCCGGCCCAGCCCAGCTGGCCCCTGCCAGTCGTCCCGTACCTCTGCCAGTAGGCAGAGGCAAGGCAGCGAGCGCACACGCCCGAGCGGCCACCTCCTGCTTCGCTGTGTCGACGCCTCCTTCCTCCCAACCCCGCGCCCAGGAGACGTGGACGAGGCCCGTGCTGATCCCCCTCCTTCCCTGGCCATTTTCCCCCTCTCCCTCCTCCTTCTTCGCCCGAACAGAGAGCCCCGCCGGCCACCGTAGCGCGCAGCTCACCGCCGACGTGGTCACTGGCCTCCCCTCGCCTCCCCACCTTGCGTGAGAGCTCCGCCTCTCCGTTCTCTTCCTCATAGCCGAGCCGCACGATACCGGGAGCCCCGTACCATCGTCCTCGCCCGCTTCTTCAACCCTCGGCCATGAAGATCTCCGGCGACCATACGCCGTCGTCAGTGCATCCCCGACCTCCCCCTCGCGCTCGTTAGCCTCGCTGTGAGCCTCCACACCGAACCTCTCTCTTCCCTCTGCTGATTTCATCCTCTAACCGTGGGCTCCGTTGAGCCCGAGAGCTCGTCGCCGCCGACCATGGCGCTGCCGTGGCCAGAGCCCGAACCAGCCGCCCCACATGCATCATCGTTCTCCCCGCCTCTGTAGGAGCCCATAGCAACCACCAGCTCCTCCTCCCGTACACCACAACGCCGTCCCGGCCAAATCCGTGCGGGCGCTGCCGCGGATGTGCTCGTTGCCGTCAGCTCCGGCGACTACGCGACCAACCAGTGGCACCGTTGGACGCGGCGCATCCCCAGGGTCCTGTAGAATCCACCCGCGCGACGAATGGTCGCCGGAACGGAGATTCCGGTGTGCCTCCGCCGTCGGTTGAGGTCGCCGGTGGCCTTACCCCGGCCGGCTGACGTGTCAAATTAGGCTAAAACTAATTAGTCACTAACTACCCTCCCTAGTCACTGACATGTGGGCCCATGCCCTACTGACACTTTTAGTTAGGATTAAATTAACACTAACAGTCTTTGTTAATTAGCCTAGTCACTGACCAGTAGGTCCCACTGGTCAGGTTTGACCTGGACCGTGCCCTGTTGACTTGCTGACATCACACCACGTCATGCTGATGTAGTAAATGCTTTTCTGGTTTTTCTTATTCAGAAATGATTTAGAAATTCCAGAAAATAGTGAAAACTTCTAAAAATCATAGAAATTCAACCGTAACTCCAAATGAAATAATTTATATATGAAACATTATCAGAAAAATCCAATCTATCCATTTATGCTACTTTAATGCATGATCAACCAACTTATACCCGCTGTATAAGTGAAAAGATGATAATGGCATTTTAAATGCTAAATATGGAGTTTGCATATGAACCCTTGGTCCATATGGACTTCATTTAAATTGTTGCTAGATGCATTAGTGAAAATCATAACATTATTGCCATGTCACATTCATGCATCATATTGTTGCATTGCATTGATTGTGTTTCCTCTCTGTTGCCGGTGTTTGTCTCCTCTCATTAGATGACGTTCCGATAATTTGATCGATGACACCGATGAAGAACTATACTATCTTCAGAAGTGCCAGGCAAGCAAAACCCCCTTGTTCATTCCGATACAATCCCACTCTCTCGCTCCTGCTCTCTTTTACTGCATTAGGACAACAACGATTCAAATGTTACATGTTGCGGTAGTTGAACCCCTTTCCTCTGCATGACCTGTCATTGCCACAGTAAATAGATGAAACCCACTAGCATGAGTAGGAGTTGTTTGAGCCCTGATGTGCCTACTCATTCATGCTTGTTTGTCATGCTTGCTACTGCTTAGAGTTGAGTCAGGTCTGATTCATCGGGGATGAATTGGAATGGTGATGAACATGTCCTACTGTGTGTGAGCTAAGTATGTGAACACGATTTGGTAAAGGTAGCGGTGAGAGGCCATGTAGGAGTACATGGTGGGTTGTCTCATTGCAGCCGTCCTTAGGAACTGAGTTCTGTGTCTGTGATCCATGAACAGTTACTACCACACATTGGGCTCCGGGCGCTCCAAGCTCTCTCGACTTATTAATCAACTCGATCTCTATCCAGGAGTTGCAACTAGTTTCTGGTGTTTGTAGGTAGTGTTAGTAGTCTACCAAGTGGCACCCGGTACAGGTGGGCTTGGGACAGACTAGGCACAATGGCCCGGTGTACCAAGTGGCACCCGGATGGTGGGCTTGGGAACCCTGTACACATCGTTTGGGGCCGTAAGCGACACCCCGGCCGGATCTCCTTGCGGATGGAACCCGAATATGTGATAAACCTGGACGAGAGACTTGTGTGGTTAGTCAGGTCATGGCCGACCCCCTCACCAGGCTTCCGCTTGAAGGTTGCCGAGATACACGACATGTACATGGTGGTAAGTGGCAAGAGCGTGTGTGAAGAAGTACACCCCTGCAGGGTTATCATTATCTATTCGAATAGCCGGATTCCTCGGATATGGAAACTTGGACCCCTTGCATAGTTCATAGACAAGTGAAAGTGGATACTCTAAAATGCACAAGATAAGTGTGAGTGCTATGGATGGCGTTCTCGCAGGGAGACGGGAGCGGATCCATAGTGGTGTATTGGTATGGTGAATTTGTGGACTCGTGTGCGCCACCTCAAAAGAGTTACTTGCAGTCGTAGTTCAGGATAGCCACCGAGTCAAAGCTGGCTTGTTGCAGTCAAACTCCACCACCTCTTTGTTGATACCAATGCATATGTAGTTAGTTCTAATGTAAGTCTTGCTGGGTACAATTGTACTCACGTTTGCTTAATTTATGTTTTGCAGAGAGAATTCAGTCTCGCTAGTAGTTCCGCGTGGACTTTGATGTTTAGCTTGTTACCTCAGCTACGATCCTGTATCCCTGGGAGGGTCTTGTAGATAGTCAGGCTTCTCAGCCTTTTTCATTTGTAGATGTTTGTACTCATACATGTTAAGCTTCCGCATGTGCTTGTTGCTTGTATGCTCTGTATGTTGGGCCATGAGACCCATGCTTGTAATATCTCGCTCCTCGGAGCCTAATAAATACTTGAGTCGTAGAGATATGTTGTGATGCCATGTTGTATTTACACATATCGAGCATATCGTGTGTATGACTGAAATGCTTGGTATGTTTGGGATCCGACAACCTAGTTGTTTATCCTTGGTAGCCTCTCTTATGGGGAAATGTAGTCTTGTGCTTCAATGAGCCATAGTAGTCTGCTACAGCCCGGTTCGCCAGAGTCCTGCTAGCCCAGCACTACTGCTCCGGAGCACTTGACTGGTCGGCATGTGATTCACTTCGTTCCTGTGTCTGTCCCTTCGGGGAAATGTCACGCGGTGACATCCGGAGTCCTACCTAGCCTACTACAGCCCAGTTCACCGGAGTCCTGTTAGCCTAGTGCTACAGCCCGGATTCGCACGCTGCTGACCGACATGCTCGATGTTGATTCATGTATGCCTGTCCCCGTAAGTTAGTGCCACTTTGGGTTCACGACTAGTCATGTCGGCCCGGGTTCTTTGTCATATGGATGCTAGCGACACTATCATATATGTGAGCCAAAAAGGCGCAAACGGTCCCGGGCCATGGTAAGGAAACACCCGTGGGAATACCGTGTGTGAGGCCGCAAAGTGATATGAGGTGTTACCGGGTAGATCGATGTGACTTGGAATCGGGGTCCTGACAAAAGCCGTGCCCGTGGTTATGGTAAGATGGGAATTTGTTAATGTCCAGTTGTAGAGAACTTGACACTTAACTTAATTAAAATGAATCAACCGCGTGTGTAGCCGTGATGGTCTCTTTCCAGCGGAGTCCGAGAAGTGAACATGGTTCTTGTGTTATGTTTGGACGTAAGTAGCTTCAGGATCATTTCTTGATCATTTCTAGCTTCTCAACCATTGCGTTGTTTCTCTTCTTGCTCTTATTTGCGTATGTTAGCCACCATATATGCTTAGTGCTTGCTGCAGCTCCACCTCACTATCCTTTCCTACCCATAAGCTTAAATAGTCTTGATCTCGCGGGTGTGAGATTGCTGAGTCCTCGTGGCTCACAGATACTTCCAAACAGTTGCAGGTGCCGATGATACCAGTGCAGGTGACACAACCCAGCTCAAGTGGGAGCTCCATGAAGATCTTGATTGTTGTTTTGTTTCATTTCTTGTTGATCAGTATTGGAGCCTAGTTGGGACGATTGGGGATCTAGCATTTGGGGTTGTCTTTCTTTATTTTGGTTCCGCAGTCGAACATTGATTGTATTATGGATGATGTATGTCTAACTTGTATTTGTGTGAAGTGGCAATTGTAAGCCAACTCTTTATCCCTTTCTTATTCAGTACATGGGATGTGTAAGGATTACCCCTCTTGCGACATGCCTACAATGCGGTTATGCCTCTAAGTCATGCTCCGACACGTGGGAGATATAGCAGCATTGTGGGTGTTACAAGCTGGTAATCAGAGCCATCCCCGACTTAGGAGCCCCCTGCTTGATCGAATGGCTAACGTTGTTGAGTCTAGAACAAAATGTTTTGAGTCTTAGGATTATATATATCCGAGACTAGGATTCTTTTTACTCCTCAGTCCCTTCGTCGCTCTGGTGAGGCCTCCTGGCGTAGAAGTTTTGACTCTTCTCTCCTCAAATTTCAGGAATTTTTTTTGAGGATCACGCGGGTATCTTGGAATCGTTCTGATGGTTTTGTGACGATAATATTGTTCTTGGTTCCTCTTGACATTTAGGGGTTGTGGCAGTGTCCTGGGGAGTCGAGCTCCGAGGTGTTGTTGTCACAATTTTATCATTGCAGTTCTGGAATACCTGACTTTGCCAACATCGAAAACTCTTTTATGCAGTTGTTGGTGAGATAACCTCGACTCCACCCAGTACTAGGGCGGGAGTTTGGGAGTATTTCCATAACTCGTATAGCGGATGCTTTTCGAAGGTTGAGGTACACGATTTCCGAAGGTTTCTTGGTTATGTGTTGAAGGATGGATACAGCTGGATGTAGGAATTGTTAGTTTGGGTGAGATAATATGCTTCCCCTGTATGGCCAACACCTGATTGCATAACCAGAAAGTTTTGGGAGTTTATAAGTGGGAATTCAAGTATGACGTAGGATATCCTTCCAACAGACACAAGATATGATATGGGATCTATCATATGTTTGTTCTGACGTATTCTCCAAGCCAATCCTTTGTTTTGTTTCCAGTTGTGGTATTCGAGTTTCTTCGGAGTCAAATGTTGATTCCAAACCTTTCCTAATCGGTGTTCTCATATTTCTATGTGAATACTAATCCTTCATGATAATCGAGATTGTCATATCAATCCTTTTCAACCGGCGTGTTTCTCTTCAAGTGGATCTGATCATTTTCAACAGCCGCTAGATCACCTCTCCATTTTTCCAATGTTGTTCATTTCATCTGTCCCCAAGTTGCCTTTGTTTTCCCGCCCTCCAACCCTTTTTCTTCAAGGACTTAGATTTCTGAATCAAGTATCCATCTTATGGATGTGAAGACTCTTCATTCTTGTCTTTCAATGTTTTACCCGGCGGTTCTCATGAAGATGCTCTACAAGTTCATCATTCTTCATTCTCTTTCTTCTCCGGTGGTTCAAATTCATGCTTTGTTGATCAGATCCTTTTTCCTCGTTTGAAATGCTTTTCCCATGCTGGTGCACCTCATAATCATTCCCCGCTTGATATTCAATTGTTCCGGAGTGCTGATGATATCTCGAAGATTCATGTTTCCACTCTGCATTTGTTCAAGCTTCAAGCCATTTAATTCAACCGGCGCATTCTCTCGTTTAAATCATTCAACAGTGTTTCTTTTGAGTGGGCCCTAACCCACAGGTCTTTTCCCAAGATCTTACCCGACTCTTCTAATTTTCCGAAGTAATTTTTGAATTCCTTTCAAAGTATGACGTAAGAATGAATTATCACCGGTCAGTTGGTTTCTCCAAGATCTTATAATTCTTTTCATCATTGGTTCAACCTTTCTATTCGTCATCCCGGAGTGCCTCAACAATTCATGGTGGTGTTTCACATTGTCATTCTCAACATTTGAAGACCTAAGAAGAGTTTTTCTCCAAATCTTATCCATTCTCTCAAGGACTCATGATTCTAGCTTGTTGCCATCCTCTTATAATTGTTTTCGGTGGTGAGAATTCTTTTCACCCATCCAGAGCAATTCAAGATTCTTTTCAGTTTGATTCTCCGGAGCCCATCATCTCAGATTTACTCGTTCCAGCTTTTAGCTCTCGTTCTCCAAATCTTACCGGTGCATCGTTCAAATATCCTCTAATCAGTTCATGATCTCTTCGTTCTCATGTATCTAAATCCTAGAAAGTATCTTCATTCATTTTCCAATTCTTCCTGATGAATTGTGCCTCTGCTACTTTCATTTTCAATTCTTATGGTGGTTTGTTCAAGATTCCTCTTCCTATGTTCTCATATCTATTCATTCGTTCTTTCCAATCCTACCGGTGGATCGTTGAAGACCTTTCTGAAGTTTGCGCCATATCTATCTTCCTTTCTACGAGAATAAGTATTATGCCAAATCCGCTGCTTGTCATCAATTTAAATTGGTGAAGGATGCTCATAACGTAATTTATTATTGTTTCATCCAAGTGATCAATTCCTTATTCTGGAGGTTCATCAAAATTCTTGATTTCATTTGTTCATCTTTTCCTCCCGGAGTGCCAACTTTTCTCGGTTATGTCATTGCAAAGCTTCATCTAATCATTGCAAGGCTTCTCCTGGCGTTCTTCTCGACTTCTCTTTCTTTTATCATCGTTTTTACCGGAGTTCTTCATGGAGGCTCAACATGGTGGCTCATCAAGGATTTCTTTCATTCTTCATTCGTTCTTTAAGATTTCTCTTGAAGTTCAAAACATGTCTTGTTTTGAGGAGTTCAAGCATGCTTCATCTTGCATTCCGAAATGCAAGTCATTCTACCTTATCTTTTGAGGTGGTGTTATGTCACTCTTGACAATTTCCGTTTGTGTGTCGTGTTTCAACAGTTGTCAAGAATGAGATAGTTAAAACCATCAATTTCTTCGAGCATGAGCTCTTCTCAATCCATCAATCTCTCCGTTGGAGTATCTTGGGTTATATTTCACCTAAAGCTTTCCCTAAGGATTGTTGCTATTTATGGTGCTCATAAATGACCCAAGTTCTTCATTTATCCTCCCGGTGAAATAAGTTTCTTGTCTCCTTGTTGATACCAATCCAATCTATTGTTTCCGTTAGTGGCCGAATTTCACATTATAATTTTGAGAAGTTTTCCATAAGCCCAGTACAGGATTATTCGTTTCATTGTTGTTTTTTCCAACAACTCTATTATAACCTTCTTGGAAGGGTGCTTTCTAAGCTCATTTGTGGCAGAAGTTGGCATTTTCATCTCCATTATTTTATTCCAATGATCGATCTTATATTATTTCTCCCGGAGGCTTTGTGATGTTGCTATCTTCACTCATCATCTCGAATTGGTGAGGATCGTGTTCTTTTCGTGCTTACCCATTTAACCAGAGTGTTGTGTCCTCTGCTCAAGTTCTTTTCATCTTATCAAGTTTTGCCTCCCTTCTCAACCGGAGTGATGTCTGAAATCATTCTTACTCCTTGTGCCAATTTTTCAATAGTTCCGGAGGCAGTGTGTTGTTGATTTCATCAAGTATCCTCTCATCTTGTCAAGTTCTTGTTCAATTCCTTCCATTTACAATCGAAGTGCTGCCCAAATTATATCATTCTTATTCCTTCTCTATCGTGTTTTAACCGGAGTGTTGTGGCTATCATTCCTCTTTTAACCGGAGTCTCATCCAAGTGCTTTCATTTTGCCAAGCTCATATTCTTTACCTTCCATTTCCAACCAGAGTGTTGTCGTAATTGATCCTTATCATTCCTTGTACATCTTGTTTTTACCGGAGTGCTTGCATGTACTTCTTGCCCATTGCAACCCTTTTTCTTATGTCTTTCAACCTACAAGGTTCTAATAATGTTCCTTGTTCCTCTTTCCTAACAGAGTGTTTTCATCTTCATTGTATTCTTTCTTTCAATTTGTTCAGCCTCGGAAGGTTCTTTGGTTTCACTCATTGGTCAAAGAAGCAACTTAGTTTTACCTCTCTTCTCTCTCTTCCTTTTCCCTCCGGTGCCATCCAAGATCTCGGGATGAGATCCTCTCGTAGTGGTCGAGTGTTGTTACACCCCGGATACGACTTTCCATATTTGTAACTCCGGATCTTGCCTTTTCTGGAGTTGCGATATGAGATTCCGTTCGTGGTTGGGTTTTGTCTTGGTTTTGCATTTTGTTCATGTCATGCATTTCATATCATGTCATCATGTGCATCCCATTCACTCTTATGAAGCAACAAGAAAAAGAGATTACTCGAGGATCCAATATCTTATTCCACGAAGGAAGTATCCTGAAAATCCTTGATTTAGTTTCGAGTAGTAAACTAATAAGACCTTAATCAAAACTATTCAACTAGCCATACGTGTTCGTCTCATGCATTCGAGCTTTTTCCCCGTTGTCCGTTTTGCAATCCGACACTCCTACGTCCTCCGGCGCCCCCTTTTGCCTCTTTTCATGAGCAGGTGTTAAACTTTCTCAAAATGGACCAAGATTTGCCAAGCGGCCTTGGTACACCACCGGTAGACCGCCTGTCAAATTTCGTGCCATTTGGAGTCCGTTTGATACTCCAACGGTTAACCGGGGAACCGTAAATGCCTCGTGTGTGTTGTAGCCCAACACCCCTCCAAAACGGCCCAATAACCCATCCAAACCTCTACCATGTCCTCCTTCGTCGGATCCCGATCGCGTGGTCGAAAACTACACTCCATTTGGACACTCCTACCTCCTCCTACCTATAAATAGGTGATCCCCTCCGAATTTCGCGGTCTAACCCTAGGTCTACTCCTCCACCGCCCATCCGGACGTGTCCTCGCGGTATCGGACATGTCAACTGCGCCCCTCCACGTCACTCCGACCAATGGCGTCGCGCCACGTCAGCTTCCCCGCCGCCTCAGCCACTCAAGCGTCGCCGCCTTAGCGCGGCCGCGCCCCACATCGCCGCACCTCCCGCCCAAGCCCACCGGGCCCAGGTCTGACCCCCCGCGCTTTCCTTCACCGCACCCGCTGGAGCACCCGCACCGCTCTGCCCTAGCGCCGCTGCCCGCGTCGCCCCACCCGCTTCTGCACGTTGCAGCTCCGGCCACCGGAGCCTCGCCTGAGTCCCGCACCTCGCCTGCTCCGCCCGTCGTTGCACCGCCCGGATCTGGCCGGATCCGTCGCCCCTGCATCGTTCCCGTCCCCCCGTTGCCGGCAAGCGCCGCCCGCCACCGTTCGTCACCTCCTGCCTCCCCGATCTAGGCGAGATCGGGAGGAGGACGACCTCCAAGTGGGCCCCGCCCCGCATCCGGCCCATCAGCGCCCAGATCCACGACCTAGCTGCCCCCTCTGCCTCCTGGGCCAAACCATGTGGTGAGTAGCCCGCCTAACCCTCTCCCCGTGCGCGTTTTAATATATTGCGCCTGTTCTGTTTTTTTTCGGAAACGACTAAGTCCTGTAATTTTTGCATTTTCAGCCCGTGTTCATCATGCCGTAACTTGTTGCATACTGCTCCGTTTCATGCGCATGATATATCAAAATGTTCATCATGATGTGCTCTTCATTTAGTTCCATTGTGACATGGTTGTTTGTGTCCATCTTGATGCCCAAATCACTCATTCAAGAGTGCTATAAATTGCTAGGTGCTGATTCTTAGCAGATTATGAGCTTTTGTCATTTTTGCTATATTTGTTGTGTGCTTCATATGGTCATGAGCCCTACATGTATTTTGATCTATGCCATGTCATCTTTACAGGGGTGTATGCCATGTATTTTTGTGATCTTTGTGGTGACTAGCACAAGCATGCAAATTATCCTTCGTGATATTGCTGATTTCAGGGACTTAGGTTTTTACAAAGTCATTGCTCTGTTGTTATTTTTATGCCACGTATTCATGTTGCTACAGTGAGATCCATGCTTCTTTTGAGTATCTTAAGTGAGGATGTTTTGGACATGTGCTTGTGCTATATCCATCCATGCCCCCGTTTTCAATTATGGAGTGCCCTAGCATGACTTAATCTTGTTCTACTTTTGCTATAAAATGTTCCTGGCAGACTGTTTACATGTTAATCAATTTTGCCATGGTTGTTGTAGTTGATCCATGCATGCTTTGAACTTGCTCTTGCCATGGTTAGCTTCTTGAATATGTCTTCTTGCTGATGCTATGCTTGTTTTGTCATGCAAGGCTTTGTGATGAGTGATTTGAGCTCGTAAAGATGCCTTCATAATGCTGTTTATGCCATGCTTAGTTTTCTGCTAAGTCTGAATCTGATAATAAAACTTGCTATGTTTACATGGGTGTCATCTTATCTTCTGATCCTTTTTGGCTCATGGTCAGTAAGGGACTTTTGCTCTATGCTTTGAGTATATTCATGCCATGCCTTGTATTGCTATGATATGTTCCTGTAGCATGTTGTTTGCTTGCTCTAAACTTTGCTTCCTGATGTTATTCCTGACATGTTAGTATTTTCACTAAGTCTGTGATGCTGATATCTTCTGCACTTCTGCCATGCTTGTTTGAACCTGCTCTTGTGTGTTTTAGCCATAGCTCAGTGCCCATTTTTTGTCAAGCATCTTGAGTAGATCACTGCCATGTGCTTTGTTGTTATGTTGGAGTGCAGTAGATTAGTTTCTTGTTGCATTCTAGATGGCATTGTGCTGTTAATCGCAGAATTGTGCCATTCTTGTTTTGCTTGCCATTTGCAAACCGTGCATCTGATTCTGGTGATCTTTATATCTATTTTGACCGAAATCATCTCATCTTTCCAGTGGCACACTTGGTTTGCCAAGTTGATGCCTTTTTCAATCTTTCTCTTCCGGAGCACGCATATGCATTGCATATCACATCTCGCATATCATGTCATGTTTTGCACCATGTTGCTTGTGCATTGCACCATGATTGATTGTTGGTCCTTTTGCTTGTGTTCTTGCTTTGGGTAGAGTCGGGAAACGAGTACGTGATAGAGGAACATGTTGAGTACGCTTACGAGGATTAAGCTTTCGTCAACTCTGAGAACTTTGCAGGCAAGATGACCATACCCTCGAAATCACTTCTATCTCTGCTTGCTAGTTGCTCGCTCTATTGCTATGCCATGATACCTACCACTTGCTTTATCATGCCTCCCATATTGCCATGTCAAGCCTCTAACCCACCTTTCCTAGCAAACCGTTGTTTGGCTATGTTACCGCTTTGCTCAGCCCCTCTTATAGCGTTGCTAGTTGTAGGTGAAGTCGGAGTTTGTTCCATGTTGGAACATGGATATTGTTGGGATATCATTCTTATATCTTATTTACTTTAATGCATCTATATACTTGTTAAAGGGTGGAAGGCTCGGCCTTATGCCTGGTGTTTTGTTCCACTCTTGCCGCCCAGGTTTCCGTCATACCGGTGTGATGTTCCTTGATTTTGCGTCCCTTACGCGGTTGGGTGTTATGCGAACCCCTTGACAGTTCGCTTTGAATAAAACTCCTCCAGCAAGGCCCAACCTTGGTTTTACATTTGGCTAACAACCTATCACCTTCCCTTGGGTTCTGCAGACTCAAGGGTCATCTTTATTTTAACCCCCCTGGGCTAGTGCTTGTCTAAGTGTTGGTCCGAACCAGAGCCACTTGCGGCGCCACCTCGGGGAAACTTGAGGGCTGGTTTTAGCTGTACATAGTGTTCATCCGGTGTTTCCCTGAGAGCGAGATATGTGCAGCTCCTATCAGGATGTCGGCTCATCGGGCGGTCTTGCTGGTCTTGTTTTACCATTATCGAAATGTCTTGTAACGGGGATTTCGAGACTGATCGGGTCTTCCGGGAGAAGGAATATCCTTCGTTGACCGTGAGAGCTTGTGGTGGGCTAAGTTGGGACACCCCTGCTGGGTTTGAACTTTTGAAAGCCGTGCCCACTGTCGGTGTCAAAACCGGCGGATCTCGGGTAGGGGGTCCCAAACTGTGCGTCTAAGGCGGATGGTAACAGGAGGTAGGGGGCACGATGTTTACCCAGGTACGGGCCCTCTCGATGGAGGTAATACCCTATGTCCTGCTTGATTGATCTTGATGATATGAGTATTACAAGAGTTGATCTACCACGAGATCATAGAGGCTAAACCCTAGAAGCTAGCCTATGGTATGATTGTTCTTGTCCTACGGACTAAACCCTCCGGTTTATATAGACACCGGAGGGCGCTAGGGTTACACAGAGTCGGTTACAAGGGAGGAGATCTACATATCCGTATTGCCAAGCTTGCCTTCCACACCAAGGAAAGTCCCATCCGGACACGGGACGAAGTCTTCAATCTTGTATCTTCATAGCCCAACAGTCCAGCCAAAGGATATAGTCTGGCTGTCCGGAGACCCCCTAATACAGGACTCCCTCAGTAGCCCCTGAACCAGGCTTCAATGACGATGAGTCCGACGCGCAGATTTGTCTTCGGCATTGCAAGGTGGGTTCTTCTTCCGGATACTCCATAGAAGATTTTGAACACAAGAATAGTGTCCGGCTCTACAAAACAAGTTCCACATACCACCACAGAGATAATAATATTTCCACAAATCTAATATGTTGACACGTTTAGC
The DNA here is from genome assembly GCF_018294505.1 of Triticum aestivum. Taxonomy (NCBI): domain Eukaryota; kingdom Viridiplantae; phylum Streptophyta; class Magnoliopsida; order Poales; family Poaceae; genus Triticum; species Triticum aestivum. The sequence continues at coordinate 600,441,077 of NC_057797.1, read as the reverse complement.
AACATGACATCACGTCATGGCCCGGTCATTATTCGAACCATTTTTCTCAACCAGCGCTGCACATATTGCGAGGCGGTTTTCCTGACACGTCTTGTCGAAGCAGAGATCATGCCCCCCTTATTACGGGATTCTCATCAATACGGACGTGGGTAACCCAATCGTGCCCGTTGGTATGACTCCTCGATTTTAGGCAAGTCCCAAACGGACAAGAGGAGAACGCTTGATATTCACCCTCTTTATAAAGGGGCCAAGGCCTGTCCTTTTTTCCTTCTCATATTCAATTGGATCCTTCCCCTGCCTCGAGTTCCAATACCCAAGGCTCAGGTCAGGCGCTTCGGACCTTCAACCATGTCTGGATCCAACCTTCAAGGTCGGTGGATGCCTTCCTCTGTCACAGAGGAAGACATCAAGAAGCTAAGAGAGGCCAGGTATTTGACCCTCGAAATCTCGCACAGACTGCCTGCTCGAGGGTAGGTCATTCCCACTCCCGAACCCGGCGAGAGCATTGTATTCATCTCTCACTTCCTCCGAGGGCTAGGCCTCGCTCCGGATCGCTTTGTTAGGGGGCTCATGTTCTATTATGGGCTGGATTTCCATGACCTGACCCCGAATTCCCTCCTTCACATCTCGTTGTTCATCGTCGTGTGTGAGGCCTTCCTTCGCATTACCCCACACTTCAGCCCGTGGCTCAAGACTTTCAATGTGAAGCCGAAGATGATCGAGGGGCGACACGCAGAGTGCGGAGGTGCCGTAATAAGAAAAAGTGCTGATGCTCAGTGGCCAGAGGGTTCCTTCCCAGAGGTGTCCGGTTTATGGCAACGGGAGTGGTTTTATATCACACCTCCCCGAAGTGCCAAGTGGATAGCCGCCCCTGCCTTTCGCTCGGGCCCCCCACCACAACTGACGTCATGGATCAACAAGGGGCTGAACTGGGTGCCAGTAAATGATGTGCCGATATTGCAGAGTCGCATCCGAGATCTCCATGAGAGAGATGTCAGCCTGGTCACGGTAATGCAAGTCATGCTAGTTCGTCGGGTCCCGCCTTGCAAACGTCGACCCCTCCGTATGTGAGAATACAACCCGGAAGGACCGCGAACTATTCAACACTTCCTCGGCATGACGCTCGAAGAGATCTACAAATTGTTCTTTGGACTGCAAATAAAGTGTCCGGACACCACCGAGGATGCGGGTCTGAGCTGTAATCGCCCAGATACCCAAGTAAGTAATCCCGTGGCCAAACACGCTCTCTTTTTATTTATCATAACAACATTCTGAAAAGTCGCTCTTTGACTAGGACTGGGTAACAAAGCCAATGATGATCAGGTGTTCGGCCCCCCTACCCGAAGGCTTGGCCAATCCAGTAATAGCCAATGCTCAAGCCGGCGCCTTATCAGGTGCCCTCAGGGGAAGATAAAGGGGGAAATATAGAGGCTGAAAGCAGGCCTCAATCATTCATCCAAACCGGGGGAATTAGCGCCTCTGCAAAGGAGGATAACCAGGGAGATGAATTTGAAATTCCCTCACCCCAAGGAAGGAAGAGGACCACCTCTGAAGACCCAGAAACAAATGTTTCCAAACGGGGGAAGAAATCTTCGCCAAAGGGTCCTGCCTCGGGGGCTACTCTTGCCGCACAACGCCAGCAAGGGGATCAGCCCTCTACTGAGCTGTAAGTACACAAAAAGTACTTAATAGTAAAAATATCCTACATTACTTCTGAAGACAATAACCGAAGCATATATCTTGTAGTTCGAATTGTATCCCTTCTCGACAGAGTTCGTCTTCGGGGGATCTTCTTCCGGAGATGATGGAGAGCGAAACACCTCCCCATGCCACCCCGCCTCATGAAGCGGGCGACCCTGAAGTGTCGTCGTAGAGGGTTTCTCCTGATCCGCCAAGGCCAGAGGGTAATCCTTTGGCCACCCAAAGTCTTCAGTATTCGGCTCCTAAAGAGAGCAACAGAAAGAGTCTGGAACCGTCCGGTGTGCGATCGGGCACACTGAAGGATCTTCTGGAGCAAGCGACCATCTCAGAAGCGCATCGTACGCTGATGACCCACAAGTATAGGGGATCTATCGTAGTCCTTTCGATATGTAAGAGTGTCGAACCTAACGAGGAGCAGAAGGAAATGATAAGCAGTTTCAGCAAGGTATTCTCTGCAAGTACTGAAATAAGTGGTAACAGATAGTTTTGTGATAAGATAATTTGTAACGAGCAACAAGTAACAAAAGTAAATAAAGTGCAGCAAGGTGGACCAATCCTTTTTGTAGCAAAGGACAAGCCTGGACAAACTCTTATATAAGGAAAAGCGCTCCCGAGGACACATGGGAATATTGTCAAGCTAGTTTTCATCACGTTCATATGATTCGCGTTCGGTACTTTGATAATTTGACATGTGGGTGGACCGGTGCTTGGGTGTTGTTCTTACTTGAACAAGCATATCCCACTTATGATTAACCACTATTGCAAGCATCCGCAACTACAACAAAAGTATTAAGGTAAACCTAACCATAGGATGAAACATATGGATCCAAATCAGCCCCTTACGAAGCAACGCATAAACTAGGCTTTAAGCTTCTGTCACTCTAGCAACCCATCATCTACTTATTACTTCCCAATGCCTTCCTCTAGGCCCAAATAATGGTGAAGTGTTATGTAGTCAACGTTCACATAACACCACTAGAGGCTAGACAATATACATCTCATCCAAATATCGAACGAATACCAAATTCACATGACTACTAATAGAAAGACTTCTTGCTTGTCCTCAGGAACAAACGTAACTACTCACAAAGCATATTCATGTTCATAATCAGAGGGGTAATAATATGCATAAAGGATCTGAACATATGATCTTCCACCAATTAAACAAACTAGCATCAACTACAAGGAGTAATTAACACTACTAGCAACCTACTAGCACCAATCTCGGATTTCGAGACAAGAATTGGATACAAGAGATGAACTAGGGTTTTGAGATGAGATGGTGCTGATGAAGATGTTGATGGAGATTGCCCTCTCCCGATGAGAGGAGCGTTGGTGATGACGATGGCGATGATTTCCCCCTCCGGGAGGGAAGTTTCCCCGACAGAACAGCTCTGCCGGAGTCCTAGATTGGTTCCGCCAAGGTTCCACCTCGTGGCGGCGGAGTTTCGTCCCGAAAGGTTGCTTCCTATATTTTTCTCGACCAAAGACTTCATATAGGAGAAGATGGTCATCGGAGAGCCACCAGGGGGCCCACGAGGTAGGGGGCGCGCCCTAGGGGGGCGCGCCCCCCACCCTCGTGGACAGGGTGTGGGCCCCATGGTCTTCATCTTTGGCAAGGATTTTTCATTATTTATTATAAGGTATTCCGTGGAGTTTCAGGACTTTTGGAGTTGTGCAGAATAGGTCTCTAATATTTGCTCCTTTTCCAGCCCAGAATTCCAGCTGCCGGCATTCTCCCTCCTTATGTAAACCTTGTAAAATAAGAGAGAATAGCCATAAGAATTGTGACATAATGTGAAATAACAGCCCATAATGCAATAAATATCAATATAAAAGCATGATGCAAAATGGATGTATCAACTCCCCCAAGCTTAGACCTCGCTTGTCCTCATGCGAAAGCCGATAACAATAAATATGTCCCCATGTTTAGAGGTAGAGGCGTCGATAAAAATAAAATACGGACATGAAGGCATCATGATTATTCTCATAACAGCAACATGTATAGATATTGTCATATGATTACTTATGTTCAAGTGATGATCTATTCACAATGCAAAAGTATGAATCAGAAACCTTACTGAGAACCAATAAACTATAACCTCAGTCATTGAAGCAATTGCAATTTATCATAACTTCAGAAAGATTCTATGTCAGAGCTAAAAAGCAAGTCCACATACTCAAATATCATCTAGTCCTTCATAATTGCTAACACTCAATCAATACTTGTGGTTACGGAGTTTTAATCGGACACAGAGAAAGATAGGGGCTTATAGTTTCGCCCCACAACCTTTTACCTCGAGGGTAATGTCAACAATAATAACTCATGCCCCCCTACATCCAATTAGATATATATATATATATCAGGTTCTTTCCAACATGCTGGGCTTGCCAAAGGATAAAATGAAAAAGGAAAGGTGAAGATCACCATGACACTTGCATAAGGTAGAAGATAATAATAAAAGATAGGCCCTTCGCAGAGGGAAGCAGAGGTTGCCATGCACTTTTATGGTTGGATGCACAAAATCTTAATGCGAAAGAGCATCACTTTATATTGCCCCTTGTGATATGAACCTTTATTATGCAGTCCGTCGCTTTTATTACTTCCACATCACAATATCGTATAAAGCTTATTTCTCCCACACTAATCATACATATTTAGAGAAATTTTTATTGCTTTGCACCGATGACAACTTACTTGAAGGATCTTATTCAATCCATAGGTAGATATGGTGGACTCTCATGGCAAAACTGGATTAAGGGTATTTGGAAGCACAAGTAGTATCTCTACTTGGTGCTGAGAATTTGGCTAGCATGAGGGGGAAAGGCAAGCTCAACATGTTGGATGATCCATGACAACATACTTTATCTCAGATATAAGAAAACATAACCCATTATGTTGTCTTCCTTGTCCAACATCAACTCTTTAGCATGTCATATTTTGATGAGTGCTCCCAATCATAAAAAATGTCAATAATAGTATATTTATATGTGAAACCTCTCTTTCCTTATTACTTCCTATTAATTGCAACAATGACCAAAGCTATGTCTGCCAACTCCCAACAACTTTTAATCATCACACTCTTTCTATGTGAAGTCATTACTATCAATAAGATCAATATGAACTTTTGTTTCATCTTATTCTTTTTCTCTTTTCTTTTATTCACCCAAGACCATAGCAAGAAAATCAAGCCCTTGACTCAACACTAATCTTTATTATATAGCTCACGGACTCGATTACATTGAGAGATCATAAAGCAAAACTCAAAACTAGATCATGCCATAAACTTTATTCTACTAGATCAAAATACTACTAATAGGATCGAACTAAGGAAAACGGTAAAGATAGAAGTTGTGATTGTGATACAATACCGGGGCACCTCCCCCAAGATTGGCAGTTGCCAAGGGGAGTGCACATACCCATGTGATTATATCTCCTTCTTTGTTGTTGGTGTATTATTCTTGGCAATGATTCCTCTCAGGATACGATTCTCCTCTTCGAGCTTGTTGATTTGCTGCTTGAGGTCCATTGTTTCCTTACGAAGCTTCCCTGTAACGGGTAAAGATCCTTGCACCCAAGGGTGTTTCATAGCTGCAGGAGAACAAGTTACACTCCTCTTCACATTTTCATAAGAAACAAATCGAACATTGGAAGGGATAACTGAGTTTGGAATAGCTGAGCTTTGTAGTTCCCCCATCGTGAACCCATCTCGGAAGCGAGAGGTGACTTCTTGATCCTCCATGGCATCTACCCTCATTAAGTCAGCCTCCATCTCCTCCTCCGTTGTTGGCCCGAACTGGTCAGGGTCGCTGTTCGCCCTTGGTTCCGGTGCCGGATTAGATACCCGGCTCTCCCCGACTGACTCTTGAGAAGACATCTTGCTCTAATCTGCAGCAGCAACAGCTTGAAACAAAAACAGAGGATATTTGCGTGATACGGGAGTCAAAACCTTCGGGAGAATATATAGTGAATTTTTACCGACCAAAATGCGTATCGTGTAAGAAAACGGAGTTCGGAAGGCACACGAGGTGCTCACGAGGTAGGGGGCGCGCCCAGGGGGGTAGGGCGCGCCCTCCAACCTCGTGGGGCCCTCGTGTCCTTCCTGGACTGCTACTTAATTTTCTAATTTTCTAAATATTCCAAAACGGAGAAATATTGCCTTAAAAGTTGTTTTGGAGTCGGTTTACTTACCGTACCACATACCTATTCCTTTTCGGAGTCTGAAACGTTTTGGAAAGTTGCCCTTATGTATTCCTCCGGGGTTACGGTTTCAATAATATTGGTTTCAACATTTATGGGATTACCTGAGATATAATGTTTGATTCTTTGACCGTTTACCACCTTCGGATTTGTGCCTTCGAAGTTGTTGATTCTTATGGCACCGAAACGATATACCTCCTCGATAATGTAAGGACCTTCCCATTTAGAGAGGAGTTTTCCTTCAAAAAAATCTTAAACGAGAGTTTTACAACAATACGTAATCACCTACATTAAACTCACGTTTTTGTATCCTTTTGTCATGCCATCTTTTAACTTTTTCTTTAAACAGTTTGGCATTTTCATAGGCATGGGTTCTCCATTCATCAAGTGAGCTAATATCAAATAACCTCTTCTCACCGGCAAGTTTGAAATCATAGTTGAGCTCTTTAATAAACCAATATGCCTTTTGTTCTAGTTCGAGAGGTAAGTGACATGCTTTTCCATATACCATTTTATACAGAGACATACCCATAGGATTTTACATATGCAGTTCTATAGGCCCATAATGCATCCTCAAGTTTCTTGGACCAATTCTTTCTAGACCTATTGACAGTCTTTTGCAAAATTAATTTGAGTTCTCTATTACTCAATTCTACTTGACCACTAGACTGTGGGTGATATGGAGATGCAATTCTATGATTGACATCATATTTAGCAAGCATTTATGGAAAGCACCATGAATAAAATGTGAACCACCATCAGTCATTAAATATTTAGGGACTCCAAACCTCAGAAAAATAACTTCTTTAAGCATTTTATTAGAAGTGTTATGATCAGCACTACTAGTTGGAATAGCTTCTACCCACTTAGTAACGTAATCAACAACAATTAAAATATGTGTATATCCATTAGAGGCAGGAAAAGGTCCCATATAATCAAAGCCCCAAACATCAAACGGTTCAATAACAAGTGAATAATTCATAGGCATTTCTTGACGTCTACTAATATTACCAATTCTTTGGCATTCCACTACTAGGAAAAGGGCTATAGATGATATGGCCACTAATGGCACACCAGACATGTGGTGCGCCACTACTATATAGTAATGGCGCACCATGAGTTGGTGCGCTATTAGTGCGGTAGACACTAATGGCGCACCAGACCCAGGCTGCGCCATTAGTAACAATTTTTTTATTTTTCCAAAAATACTAATGGCGCACCAGGGAAGAGTGCGCCATTACTAGTTTAACTAGTAATGGCGCACCTCCAACACAGTGTGCCACTACTTTTTTTTTGTAAAACTACCAATGGCGCACCTCAAGCTGGTGCGCCATTAGTAACCAGGGTTACTAATGGCGCATTTGTGGGTGGTGCGCCATTAGTAACCTGGGACCAGCTAGATATTTTGGACAGCCACACCTACACACTCACTTTCCCCACTTCATTCTCTCCACCTCCTCCTCGAAGCTTGTGTCGGCTGCCTCCTCCTCCTCACCTCATTTGCACCATAGATTCATCAAAATTAAGTGGTTAAATTACCTTTTTTGATAGGTAAATAAGGGGAAAGCTATCTTTATGTTGTAGATCTACTTTTTTTTCTCCCTCGCTCCAACAACGTGCACATGCACTTTTTATGGCCTTGCTAGATCTATGTATGTTTGTGGTGTTGCATCTGTTTGTGGTGTTGCATATATGTTTGTGTTTGCAGGTACCGGTATTTGAAATGCGATAGTTGCCAATATTTTGCTGGAATGTTGATTCATTTCCGTTTTGGCGAGAATTTTGGCACTATGCATCCTTTTTGGTCCTATTTTTAGGGAAAGTCATGCCAAATTTTTTCTTGGTTCTAAAATATCGTTTTGCTCTACCCGGCAGGCAACCATGGTCCGCACGATGACCGAAGGCATCGTGAATAGGTTTTTGAGCTCCGCAAAGGCCGAGATGCTTCAAAAGAACGAGACGGAGATAAGATGTCTGTGTCGAAGATGCAAGCTGAAGAGCCTTATTGCGGACCCGGATTCCGGGCAGGTGCGGGACCACCTGCTCTTGCGTGGTTTCATGGATGGCTATCGGTGGCAACGTGATGAAGATGACTATGAATTTGTCCATGGGGGCCGGGCAAGAAATTAGGAAGGGAAGCAAGACAACCCCCACCGCGGCGAGGGCGGGCTTGAAGACGAAGAATCTCCAGGACATGATCACGACGGTGATGTTGTACACAGTCATCATGTAGAAGATGCCAAACATGATGATGAGGAAGATCAAGACGAAGGGCATGATAATGAAGATGAAGATGCCGGAGCAGACGACGATGGAGGCTGGGTGCAGGAGGACCCTCGTATTCAAGAGCTGCTTCTCAAGCAGACAGATAACGCAAGAGCTGCCGCCCGAGAGAAAGCCAAGCTGGATGAACTGGAGATAGACGCGGTTACTCCATTGGATGAAGGATGCAGGCCTGGGGATACCCGCCTGAAAGTAATGCTCATGGCTCTAGAGATGAAGGTAAAACACAAAATGACCGACGCATGCTTCGACGAGAACATGCCATTCTGGCACGAACGTCTTCCCAAGGGGAACAAGTGCCCGACCAGTTTTGAGGAGGCGAAGAAAATCGTGTGTCCTCTGGATTTACCGCACATGAAATACCATGTGTGCATGAGCAATTGCATCATTTATTGGGACGAGCACGCGGAGTCTACCATATGTCCGGTGTGCGGTGTCACTCGATACAAGAAGAGGAAGAAAGCTCCACGAAAAGTTGTGTGGTACTTTCCGACCACTCCTTGTCTGCAGCGGTATTTCGCGGACCCTAAGTTAGCAAAGCTCCTGCGTTGGCACGCGGATAGGGAGGAGAAGAAGCGAGAAGATGACAGAAATGATCCGGGGATAAATAAAAAACACAAGATGCTGAGTCACCCTAAGGATGCGAGCCAGTGGCAAGCATTAAACTTCGAAGACCCAGAATTTGGGAACGATCCAAGTAACATCATGCTAGGCGCAAGCACCGATGGAGTCAATCCGTTTGGCAGCCAGAGAAGCACACATAGCACCTGCCCTGTGTTTGTGTGGATGTACAACCTTCCCCCTGGTTGTGCATGAAGAGGAAGTACATTCACATGACTATGCTAATTGAAGGGTCGAAACAACCAGGGCACGGCATCAGTCTGTATCTATGGCTGCTGAAAGAGGAGCTAGACACGCTGTGGAAAACGCCAGCCAATACGTGGGATGCCGCAGAGAAAGAATATTTCCCTATGAGAGCAGCACTGCTCACGACGGTGCACGACTATCTTGGTTACGGATATCTCGCGGGGCAGGTGGTCCATGGATTTTCTGGATGCGTCAGGTGCATGGATGACACAATGTATCGCCAGCTAGATAGAGATCCCGGGTCTTCGAAAACCATGTTCATGGGACATTGAAGTTGGCTTCGCGGCGATGACCCGTGGAGAAAACGCAAGGATCTGTTCGATGGTGAAACCAAACCCCGAAGACGCCCGCGTATGAGGAGCGGCGAGGAAATAGACGAGCTATTGAAAAATTGGAAAGATTGCCCACTACCGGGAAAGAAGCAAAAGGCGCCATAGCCGGGAAAGAAGCGAAAGGTGCCAGAGCCGCTGCTGAAGGTATGGAAAACAAGGTCTGTTTTCTAGGACTTGCCGTACTAGAAGATCCACCGTGTGCCTCACAGCCTTGATGTCATGCATATCACGAAGAACGTGTGCGAGAGTCTGCTTGGTACCCTGCTCAACATGCCAGAGAGGACCAAAGATGGGCCGAAAGCAAGGGTAGACTTGAAATCAATGGGCATCAGGAGGAGCTTCACGCTAATGATGATGATGATGAGGCGAAGCAGGACACAGAAATTCGTCGCAAAGGCAAAAAGGCCAAGAAGACCAGAAATGACTACCCTCCCGCGTGCTTCACTCTAAGTCAGGAGGAGATCGAGAAGTTTTTCACCTGCCTCGTAGGAGTAAAACTTCCTTATGGTTACGCGGGGAAGATAAGCAGATACCTAGACCCAGCGAAGCAGAAGTTCAGCGAGATGAAGTCTCACGACTGTCACGTGCTGATGAGACAGATACTTCCAGTTGCAATCCGTGGGATCATGGACGCGCACGTCCATGAAACGCTATCTGGCCTATGCAACTTTTTCGACGTCATCTCTCGGAAGTCGGTTGGCATGAGGCAACTCAGAAGGCTACAAGAAGAGATCGTGGTGATACTATGCGAGCTTGAGATGTACTTCTCGCCCGCATTATTTGACATTATGGTGCATCTGCTGGTCCATATCATGGAGGATATCATCCAACTCGGGCCGACGTTCCTGCACAGCATGATGCCCTTCGAAAGGATGAATGGTGTCATCTAAGGATACGTTCGCAACATGTCACATCCAGAGGGAAGCATAGCCAGGGGCTTTCTGACTAAAGAGTGCATCTCCTACTGCACGAATTATCTAGGCATCGAGAACCCCATTGGTCTTCCCGTCAACAGGCACCTCGGCAGGCTCGCTGGATGGGGTCACCGTGAGGGTTGCCGCGAAATGCATGTCGACTTCGAGGGTCGACTCGCCGACTTTGAAAGAGCAAACCTAGTCGCGCTACAACACATAGACGTGGTCGATCCTTGGGTGGTAGAGCACAAAACCTTTATTGAGAAGACGTACAATGACCGAGGCCAACAGAGGACGGACGGAGATATAATCAAAGAGCACAACTCATGTTTCACGCGTTGGTTCAAGTAGAAGCTTCTGTTGTACCCTTTACATGAGGATTCTTCCATGGAAGAACAACTCATATTCGCCTTGTCACAGAGCGCCGAGCACAACCTGATGACCTATCAGGCGTAGGATATCAACGGCTACACATTCTACACCGAGGACAAGGACATGAAGAGCGATGGTTATCAGAACTCCGGGGTAACAATGGAATCCTACACCGGTAACGACAAGGACAGATACTACAGAAGGATCGAGGAGATCTGGGAGCTGAGCTACGCTGGAGAGAAGGTCCCGATGTTCCGTGTCAGATGGGCCAAGAGCATCCTAAAAGAAGATCGGTATTTCACCACCATGGTTATACCCGAAGGCAAATCCAAGACCGCGGGCGCAAACGTCACCGCAAAAAATGAGCCATGGGTACTGGCTTCCCAAGTGGACCAATGCTTCTTCATTACCGACCCATCAAAGCCCAGTCGTGTTGTCATGAGGAGAGGCAAAAAGAAGATCATCGGAATGGATGGAGTCGCCAATGAGCAAGACTTCGACAAGTACGGCAACCCGAAGATGGAACATGACGACGACGATGAAGTAGCAGCATACACCACAAGAAGAAGCAGGACCACCCTACCTAAAGGACGTCCGTTCCACAGAAGAACTCCATTTGTGAAAAAGAAGAGCAAGAAGATTGTGAACAGATAGCTAGCTAAGATCGATTGTATTTAAATCGTAGTCTTCATTTCTCGATTGTATTCCATGGGCACTTTTGATATCATGAATATTTTTAAATTTCATGGGCACTTTTTGAATTCATGAATATTTTTTCAAATTTGATGATATTTTTTCATATTCAATATGAAAAAATATTGAATATTCATGAGGACACTCGATCTCGATCCCCCTCCATCTCGATCGCTATCCCCCTCGCCAGATCCCCCTCGCCGCCGAGCACCCCCC
>NC_057797.1:600373467-600429083 GCF_018294505.1 Triticum aestivum | reverse complement strand
CCCCCGCTTTTTGATGATATTTTCAAATAAATATTTTGATGATATTTTCAGATAACAAATTTGATGATATTTTCAATTAAAAATAAAAAACAAATTTGATGATATAAAAAAACAAATTTGATGATATTTGATGATATCTTCTGTTCTAGTCTTCATGAAAATAACAAATTTGATAAAAAAATTATTAGACGCAACAAGAAATAATGAAAAAAAGAAGTTACTAATGGCGCACCAGAGGAGGGTGCGCCATTGCTATCAGAAAAAAAAGTTACTAATGGCGCACCAGAGAATGGTGCGCCATTGCTATGAGTGTTTTTATCGCGCACCCCTAGATGGTGCACCATTACTAACATTCCCCTCTCTATAGCTGGATACCCGGCCCTTCGCCTGATCCCCCCTTCCCTCTCCCTCGCCAGATCCCTTCCCTCCCTCGCCACACCTGCTCCAGCTCCCCTGCGCCGCCGCCCCCGCTCCCCCGCGCCGCCACCCCCGCGTCCCCCGACCCACGAAGCATGTGGTCGCCGGCCTCCCCACGACCAACCGAGGCGCCCAGGAGGACCGCCGCCATCTTCCTCTTTGACTACGAGGACCCGGACAAGCTCGGACGCCCTCGAGCCATCCCTTTGACGCTGGCACCGACCCCGACCCCGACCCCGACCCCTCCGGCGACCGGCCGCACCCGCCCAGGTACCTCCCCTCCTTCCTCCTTCCTCCCTCTCCACCCTTCCTCCCCATTCCCTCCCTCCCTCCCCTCGACCGTGGTATAGGTCGTCGGCGTACTGCGCCGGTGTGTAGCCACCGAGTGAATACCCACCTCATCGACTAGTGCCCAAGAAGAATGACTAGCGCGTCTAGAGATCATATTGTTCTGAAACCGATTGTAAAACTGCTATGCAAGATTAGCATTCTGAAACACATTGCTACAGAATGTTGCATCGAACAGTTAGGTCTGTTCTTTGCAGGATCAGAACAAGTTTGTAACAGGATGCTCTACAATGTTGATTAGGTGCATTACTATTGCTATATGGAGCAGCAATTTACTATTTCTATATGCTCTAGTTTGTATCAAGGTGATTGTAGTTTTTCTTGTCATCAAGTTTAGTTGATGTTTATTTAAATATAGCTTGTATGATCAGCCACTCTATGTATGATTGTGGCTTGAAGGTTCTGGAAGAACGTTTTTCCTTCAAATTCTATCTGGTGGCATTGTCCTAGACTCCCTAGTTCTATTGTTAATTGTGCTTCTATTAAAAGAATTGGGTGTTACTCACTGTACTAGAACTCTGTAGGTTGAATTTTGGTTAACTAATACTGACGTTATGAGAATGTAAGCACCTATTATTGCTACTGATATCATTGGCTCATTACTGCCTTTGTGCAATGCAGAACTGTTAAGAGTGCTTTGGAGGATTCAAGATTATGTGAAGCTCTTTTGACATTTAAAGCTCAGAACTGAAGGTACTTAATAAACTCAAAAGCATTGATGATAACTCTTGTTGCCTAGAAACAGAGGTAGTTTACATATTGCATTACTGGTGTTTGTTTATGTTCAGAGTATAAGCATGTGTAGTGTAGTGTAGTGTAGTGAGCTTGTTCTAGTGTAGTGAGGTCTGAACCATTGCACGATGTAGTGTTGTTTAGTGAGCTCTGAACCATGTTCAGTGTTGAGTACTTCAAGTTTACTGAACCTATTCATTTTTGTGGACTTAGTGAACATGATAAGACGAGCCATATGCTCTATTTTTAATTAACAGTAATCCATGATCAGCAACAATTTCTTTCACTAATTTTCAGTTAACAACAATCCATGATTTTTTTCAGCTAAAAATATTGATGATTTTTTGTTGGGTGACCTATTAGATCTGGAATGGAAGCTCACATAAGTTGAGATGATTTTTGTCCATATGAAAGTAGATGACCATATGGTGTGTGGCCTTTTCATCCATATGAAAGTAGAGGCACATTGTGGTGCTAGTTTGCTGGGTTTTGTCTCCGACCATCGTGTCGTGATGATTTTGCAGGTACCCCGAGAGGCCCTTGAGTTTAACGGAATGTCGATTAACTTCCGTTGCGGCAAATTCGGGTACTCCATATGTCCTATTTTCAGCAAAGGTCATGCTGAAATTTTCCATGAATTTTAGCATGACTTTGCTAAAAATCAGATATATGGGGTACTTGCTACTAATGCATGGGCCGGGGTATCTTAGTACTTAATTAAGTAGGATCAACTGCCTCTTGTGCTATGCATGGGCCTCAGCGTCGACAAACCCTAAATGATAAAACCTAGGCTTTTAGGGTGCCTCGGTGTCGATAAGAACCTAAATGATGAAAGCTTAGGCTATTAGGGTGCCTCGGCGTAGACAAACCCTAAATGATAAAAGCTTAGCTTTTAGGATGCCTCGCTGTCAACAAACCCTAAATGATGACACCATGATCTTGTTCCTTGACAATAACCAACTTTTTGACCAAACGTTTTTCCTATTTAGAGCGAAACATGGCCCACAACGATGAGGCTGGCAGTTCGGGCGGCAAGCAATTCTGGGAGCTGTCCCAGGAGATGGAGGAACAACCTCACCGCTATGAGGATGCCGCGGAAGACACCGATCCTGACTACACAACCCCTAGTGGCGTCGGGGATGACACCACTGATGGTGCCGCCGAGGATGCCACCACTGATGGTGCCGCCGAGGATGCCACCACTGATGATGCCAGTGCACGCACAGATGGCAGCCAACCGAAGAGGCAACAGAAGAACTGGCGCCCAAACGTGCTCCGCCCCGTCAAGGAGGAATTTACTCAAGTGAACTTCGACGGGCATCCAACGGCGCCCAAAGAAATAGTCAAGGGGTACTCGCTCCAGCTCGGGTGCATTCTCCGGAGCACCGTCTCAATGAACACTGAGAACCTAAGGCATAAGGACCGAGGGAATTTTCGCACCCTCCTCTTCACAAAGCTGCACGAACGATACAAGTTCCCCGCTGAATTTGAAAACACACGCCTCTCCGGGAATAAAGTGAACAGTGCCGCCCTCACGAGGATGAGCACGGCCCTGTCTACTTGGAGAAGCGCGGTGAAGACAATGATTGAGAAAGGTGATAGTTATGAGAAGATCAAGGCGAAAAATCCTTCGATCAGCGAAGATGACTACAAGGAGTTCAAGATCAAGTGCGAGAGCAGCGCAACCTCCGAATCAAGTCAGTGGGGGAAACAAATGCGGGGAGTTGAACATAGGGGAACACAAACTTGGTCCCAATGGTTACAGAATGGCGGAGCCTATATGGGACAAGGAGGATGCAGAGCGTGCCGAGCAAGGCCTACCGCCCCGCTTCGAGAAATACCGTGACAAGCAGACCAGGAACTATGTTAGGGCCCGGTACAAGGAGGACCCAGTAACAAAGGAGCTTACCACGAATCCGAAGACCAGGGCGCTTGAGCTTGTTCTGGTAAGGAATACACCCCCACGTAATTAGCTTCATATGGTTGCATTCTAATTAATAAAGCCAAATTTCTAAATGGTTCACATTCCTTCCGCAGGAGACTGAAAGCAGTAGCTCGGGGTCGTCTCAAAGCACCCCTTGGGACATCACTCTAAATAGGGCGTTGAACGTAATGAAAAACAAGGATAAGCTCAGTAAGTCGTCGTCAGTTGGTCGTGTGGCCGGCAAAGGCTTTTCCACAAAACGGTCGTCCTACTAAAACGTTGGTGGGCGAAAGGAGAGAAAGACCAGCTCGGAAAGCCAGTCGCGCGAGGTTCAAGAACTCAAGGCACAAGTGGCGCGGATTCCGGAGATTGCCCAAGAGCAAGTGCAACAACAACTGGGATCGACGCTCACCGGCATTATGCCTACCATGATTCATGGGCTGAAGACGTGGATTGCGGGCGGCCAACAGGGGTCGCCCCCGATTCCTAGCTTCACGGCCAGCAACTCGCACAACGCGCAGGCAGCGCCATTGGTGTCTCCGGCGGAGGCAGTATTGGTGTCTCCGACACCGGCACGGCCATTGGAGCTTAATGCACCCGGGTGTAGGCCGGCCGGCACCTCGGCAGCAAGCGGCCCCTCCGTCAGTTGCACGCCCGCCGTTGGCGGTGCCTCGACATTAGCCGAGCTCGACGCCATCATCACGGTAACTAATTAAGCCTCTCGGCCGAGGACTTCATCTCCTTGCCTTTGATTGGGCATCCCTGATGCCCTAGATGTTTTCGCAGGGCGCCACCGACATTCTGTGCACTCTCCTGCACTTCGTGAACAACGAGTTGGTCGATGTCGCCAAGGGAAAAATCGTTCAACCGGGAAACCTCGTGTTCCACGATAATCCGATGCCACCCATCGTGTATAGGGTTCAACTGGTTCGGGTGCTGCCAGGCTGCGACGAGTTGTTACCTCCAATTCGACCCGTCGGGGCTGACGAAGATGATGTGATGACCCTCAGCGCCTGCCTAAGCTGGCCCCTGCTTTGGCCGAAGAGCCAGATTCGTTTGGGGGCGGGGGACACCACCCCAAAGACAACACCGCCAGTCGTGCCGACGCCAAGCCATGGCAAGACCGCCACAACGCTACCGGACATGCCGGACATCCCTATGGCACAGGATCCGAACATGCATATGGCACAGGATCCGGACGATGACGACAACGACGATGGTACATTTACCAACGTCGATAAGTACTTTGCCGAACATGGGTACGGTGAAAAATTCTTCGGGCCTCCTTCTCAAGAACCCTACCTGAAAAAGACGACTGCTATCATGCTGGTACTGCGGAGAAACCAAATTGCAACAGGCGTCGTCTGGCGTTGAGTTCTCAAGGGACGCCTCCAGCTGCCGCCTTCACCGAGCCTCAGATAGCCGAGGTGCCAACTATTATCAGCCCCAACACACTCAAGAAGGTGGTCTGTGAGCAGAACTTGATCCCATTACAGAAAAAGAAGAAGCGACGGAAAAGAAAGAGTAACAAGGGTGCCAGCCAACCGGCACCGAGTACGATCCGTGCTCAGGACGGTCCACCTTCACCTAAGGATATCTCGAGGAGGGTGCATGTGGCGGGTAGGCCGATGCTACCGACTAATCTGCTCAATGCTGCAACCGGTGCTATGCGGAGTCTGCATGACAGTGTTCTTTCTTTGGAGAAGCGGCGTCTCTCCGAGAATGATGTGGCATACCCGGTTTTCGTGGACAAGGTGCCAAAGGGCAAGGGCTTTGTGGATAACGCCATCGGGGGTACGATCGTCCTGCGGTTTGATGACATCTTCGCTATGTTTAACCTTCATCCGCTGCACTACACCTTCGTTCGACTATTTTCGCTGAGTATGGAGATGCGGATCATTAGAGACAAGACCCCGGACATCGTGATAGTCCACCCCTTCTACATGCGTGCCAAGATCTTGGGCAGCACTGGGGACCGGCAGGTCACGAGTTCTTACCTCGAAGGCGTCATTCTCGCAAACCCAGATAAGGATAACTTCCTCATGCCTTACTTTCCTGAGTAAGTCATCCCCTCACCGCCCCGTAACATATGATTTCTTAGATTTCGATCATTCTTTTTTTTCTAACATTCCGTGTTTTATGCAGTGACACACATTGCAAACTCATCCTCTTAAGCCCGAAATATTCCATGGCCACATATTTTGACTCAGACCGTCAGTCGAAGAAAGACTACATAAATATCAAGAAAGTTCTTGATGATGTTCTCCCCGGCTATGCCAGATCTGGAGGCACCTTCACCAGGCCAGTTCATAGGTACGGCAAGCACGTGTTCGCCCACACTGCGATGTTCCCCAGCGCCAAGCAGCCGCCTGGCGGTCATAAGGATGCCTACTACGCCCTCCATCACATGCGGGCGATCGTACGAGACCATAATCACCTTCTGCTACCAAATAATCTCAAAGATTGGGCCGCAAGATTGTCGGCACTCCAGGACGCGGACATCAGACAAGAATTCTTTCGCATCCATTCGGAGTTTGCGGAAATCATCCATCAAGATGTCCTTCGTACCTCGGGGTAGTTCTACCTCAGATATCAACCATCCAATAGTGAGATAGAGACAACGCTACAAATGCAGGCTGACAACGCCCGCGATTTCATGACCATCACGAGAGACGGCGGCTTCATCCATGCTCCGGTCCCTGAGTCGAGTCGAAAGTAGTGATGCTATGTGTAGTTCTGAAACATTGATTGGCTCATGTTGTAATTAAACTTTAATGAACTTGTATGTCTCTTTGGTTTGGACAGTCGTTCAACTTATATGTAATCTATGCTATTTATTAGTAGGACCATGAATCATGCTCTTAATGTGTCGCTTTTCTCTTCCGATCCTTTTGTTTCATACTTATATATTGCTTATGTATTATCTGTGAATTGTTACTAACGTTTTGTTTGGCTAGTGCATAGAGATGTCGTCGTATGTCGTGTACAAGGGTAAGGTTCCCGGAGTCTACGACGACTGGGAGGAGTGTCGGGGACAGGTTCACCATTTCAGCGGTAACAGTTACAAAGGGTACACCACTAGGGCGGAGGCAGAAGATAGATATGCGCTCTATCTAGCGGGAGAGAGGAGGGAGCGTTGGAGGAACCGGATGAAGACCAGTTTCATCGCGATTATGCTCATCGTGATGACTGCAACTCTCTTCTATGTGATGGTAGTTTAGATGATCGATATTGACTTGTAATGTGAAGACAAACTCGCTACTCGCGGTTTCGAGACTTGTAATGTTCTAACTTTGTTCGGTATTTTAAATTCGGAGACTAATATGATGAATTGTATTCGGAGACTAATCTTCTATTATATTCGATGAATCTGCTGTTGCTGTGTGGTGCTAGCTATATTCTGTCCAATAATATATTTTGTAACCTTTGAAAATATCAGAAAAGAAAAAAAATCCCTAATATTCATACTAGTGGTGCACCACCACATAGTGCGCCATTAGTAAGCCAGAGCACACTAATGGCGCATCTTCCAACAGTGCGCCATTAGTATGCCAAAGCACATGGGTAAATATGGCCCCCTGGGAGGCATACTAATGGCGCACCATGCAGTGCGCCATTAGTATACCAGATACTAATGGCGCACCACAGGTGTGCCATTAGTAAAAAATACTAATGGCGTGATACTAGTGGCGCACCTGTAGTGCGCCATTAGTAGGCAAAACAGGTGCGCCACTAGTAGGCCTTTTCCTAGTAGTGTTCATCACAAGATAGGACAAACTTACAGGCATCCTTGAAGAGAGTAGGCCAATAAAAGCCTGATTGCAATACCTTATGTGCAGTTCTATCTCCCCCGTGGTATCCTCCATAAGTTTTGGAGTGGCACTTGCGTAGGATCTGTTCCTGTTCATGCTCAGGTACACAACGTCTAATAACACTATCTACTCCTTCTTTATAAAGATGTGGGTCATCCCAAAAGTAATGTCTCAAATCATAGAAGAACCTTTTCTTTTGTTGGTATCTGAAGCTAGGTGGTATAAATTTAGCAACAATATAATTAGCATAATCAACATACCAAGGAGTACTACGAGAAGTACTTATGACATTTAATTGTTCATCAGGAAAGCTATCATCAATAGGTAGTGGGTCATCAAGAACATTCTCTAACCTAGATAAGTTGTCTGAAACGGGGTTCTCAGCTCCTTTTCTATCAACAATATGCAAATCAAATTCTTGTAGCAAGAGAACCCATCTAATAAGTCTAGGTTTAGCATCTTTCTTCTCCATAAGATATTTAATAGCAGCATGATCAGAGTGGATAGTTACTTTAGAATCAACAATATAAGGTCTAAACTTATCACAAGCAAATACAACTGCTAAAAGTTCTTTTTCAGTAGTAGCATAATTTCTTTGAGCATTGTCTAGAGTCTTACTGGCATAATGGATAACATTTAATTTCTTATCAACTCTTTGCCCTAGAACAACACCTACAGCATAATCGCTAGCATCACACATAATTTCAAAGGGTAAATTCCAACCAGGTGGCTGAACAATAGGTGCAGAGACTAATGCTTTCTTAAGTATTTCAAATGCTTCTACACAATCATCATCAAAGACAAATGGTATATCTTTTTGTAATAAAATAGTCAGAGGCCGAGAAATTTTTGAGAAGTCCTTAATGAACCTCCTATAAAATCCGGCGTGACCAAGGAAACTTCTTATACCTTTGATGTCCTTGGGACATGGCATCTTTTCAATAGCATCAACCTTGGCTTTATCAACTTCAATACCTCTTTCAGAAACTTTATGCCCCAAGAAAATACCCTCATTAACCATAAAGTGGCACTTTTCCCAATTCAAGACAAGATCAGTTTCTTCACATCTTTGCAAAACTCGATCAAGATTGCTCAAGCAATCATCAAAAGAAGATCCATAG
Source organism: Triticum aestivum (assembly GCF_018294505.1). Lineage (NCBI taxonomy): Eukaryota > Viridiplantae > Streptophyta > Magnoliopsida > Poales > Poaceae > Triticum > Triticum aestivum. Next base: position 600,420,729 of record NC_057797.1, on the reverse strand, counting down.
ACGGAAAAATCGTCCATGAAAACCTCACAAATCTTTTCACAGAAGTCAGAGAATATAGCCATCATGCATCTTTGAAAGGTAGCAGGTGCATTACATAAACCAAAAGGCATACGTCTATAAACAAAAGTACCAAAAGGGCATGTAAAAGTAGTCTTTGATTGATCTTTAGCCGACACAGGTATTTGAGAGAAACCAGAACAACCATCTAGAAAGCAGTAATGTGTATGTTTGCATAATCTTTCTAGCATTTGATCGATAAAAGGTAAGGGGTAATGATCTTTCTTAGTAGCCTTATTTAATTTGCAGAAATCAATTACCATCCTATAACCTGTAATAATTCTTTGTGGAATCAATTCATCTTTATCATTAGTAACAACAGTAATACCTCCCTTCTTAGGGACACAATGAACAGGACTTACCCACTAACTATCAGCAACGGGATAAATTATACCTACCTCCAGAAGCTTTAGTATTTCTTTTCTTACCACTTATTTCATTTTAGTATTCAGACGTCGTTGAGGATCACGAACTGGTTTGGCATCTGCTTCCAAATTTATTTTATGTTGACATAGAGTGGGACTAATGCCCTTAAGATCATCAAGATATATCCAATAGCAGCATAGTGCTTCTTCAGAGTTTTCAATAATCTTTCTTCTTCATGCTCTGAAAGGTTAGCACTAATAATAACATGATATATCTTCTTTTCATCAAGATAAGCATATTTAAGACACTACAAAAAAATACACTTCCGTGATGATACGTGTTTGTCATAGTAGGTCGCATTTTTTGTCATGCATGTACATCCATGACAAATTTATGACAGAATCAAGATAGTCATACCTGTGCTGTCATAGAAGTGTTCCATGACATTACCAAAATTATCATCACGGAAGTGTCCACTTCCATGAATATAAATCGTGCGTCACAGAAGTGCTTTCGTCAAGGGTGACCAACACGTGGCATCCACCGTAATGGAACACCGTTAAGCTATCGGGTCGGGTTTTGGATCCGATAACCCGTTAACAGCCCCAACCAATGAGGATTTTCCACGTGTAAAATCATCATTGGCTAGAGGAAACACGTGTCGGCTCATCGTTGGGACAGATGTCATCCACTCATTGGACAGGAGGCGCCTATGATAGGTCGACACATGGCACGGCCCAACAGTGGCCCATTCCGGTGAAAAAGGCCGGCCCAGTAAAAATTAGCAGGACGGCCCATATAAGGCCTACTTGTGTTAGGTCCATTTAGGCCCACGACCCATACGAGATGTGCCAATTCGGCCCGTTAAAGATTTGACACCGTTGCAGCCCATCGTCAGTTCGAGCCCGTTAACAGCCCGCTATATATTTGGGCTCAATATCGGCCCGAGGAGATTTCGGCCTGTTAACGGCCTATTTAATGGATGGGCCAATTTTCAGGATGTACGTATTTCGGCCTTTTAGTGACCCATTTAAATGTTGGGCTAATTTCCGGCCCGGTGTGTCTTTCGGCCTGTTGACGGCCCATAAATCTGATGGGCCATTTGTAGTCGGACCTGAGTTTCGGCCTTTTAGCGGCCCATTTAAGTGTTGGGCCAATTTCTAGCTCGGTGCCACTTTCAGCCTGTTGACGGCCCATAAATCAGTTGGGCCAATTGTAGTCGAACCTGAGTTTTGGCCTTTTAGTGACCCATTTAAATGTTGGACCAATTCCTGACCCTGTGTGCCTTTCTGCCTGTTAACGGACCATAAATGAGTTGGGCCATTTGTAGTCGGACCTTAGTTTTGGCCTCTTAACGGCCCATGCCCTTCATGGTCCAATACCAGCTCAGTTTCTCTTTCGGCCTGCTAAAGGCTCACAACACAATTGGGTCGTTTACAATACGACCTGACTTTCGGCCTCTTAGTGGCCCATGCTCTTCATGGTCCAATACAAGCCCACTGTCTCTTTCGGCCTGCTAAAGGCCTACAGTATAGTTGGGCCATATGTAGCCCAAACTTAGTAACGGCCTGTTAACGGCCCGTGAAATAGTAAGAGGGCCGACCATTAACTTTCGGCCTAGTAACAGCCCATTAACTTAATGGGCCCACTAAAGTTCGTTCATGTCTTTAGGCCAAATTAGATAATTTGAGCCCATTATGACGAGCAAAGGTACGGCATACATGGAATAACGTTGCACATCCAGAATATATTACAGGAAACTACATCCACTGGGCAATCAAAGATTGATGCCAGTGCAAATAAATGAGCAGAACCTAACCATCTACAATGTCACAATCTGCAACCTCAGCAGAGATGATGCCCACAAGCATGTGGGCAAGTTCTTGCTGCTTTGCCACATTGTCTCTGAAAACATTGATCAGTTGTTGTGTCGCACGACTCTGCACCTCTGATTCATCCACCATTTCCATCATTGCTTCAGCCATTAATTGGTTCACAAACATACATTTATTCTGTTGCATTCGAGACAGAGGATACTGAACAAATTCAGCTGGCGATTTTGGCAGGCCTGTATTATTGATAGTGGAGAGTGTATTGACCACTGCATCATAACATAAATTAGGACAAGAACCAAACAGATTAATCATGAGTTATTGCCATATTACCTGGCCTAGATTTACTGGAAAGAAACAATGGGGTTGCCTTGTTGTTTTCAGAGTTTGTCTTCTTATCTTCAGCAGCCTGCACAAAATTAACACACTAGTATTGCTATCATTGGCCAAGTCAGATAATAGGAAACAAACATTGACACAACGAACGTTTGGGCAACTAGCCTACACCAAATTAACACAATATGGCACAGCTATCATTATCCAGGTAAGGTAATACGAAAGCAACATTGACACAATGAATGAATGGGCAACCAGAGAAGCACTACAATTCAGTAATGTGCGTGATATGAGATAGCACATTCATGCAGCTCAGTACGCAAAACTACCAGGCAGTTTTCCTTACAAAAATCAACATTGGCGCCTTTAACATTTTGCTACAACTAATTTTAGATCAGATAAAGGTTAGATTCACGCCGATTAACAAAATACATGCTGATGTAAAAATATAGTGATATACAACAGGTGCTTACATCAGCACTGGAGCATAGAGAATTCCCGCAAGATATTTTCCTCAAATACGATCCCAATGGAGGAAGTCTTGTATCGTTTAACCTTATTTTCTAAAAGAGAGACGGGTAAGAAACATGTAGAAAATATGATCAGAATGCTATAAAATTTCATGATGCGAGGATACACACACGCTTCTTAGAATGGAGTTGACATTCTTTTGCTCGACTGGAGCGGACTAGTTCTTTACCCACTGGAATCTGCTTATTATCAGTGGGAGTTGGGTTTCTTTGTGCTGGAGCAGTATCTATGAAAAATGGAGTTGGTTTATTATCTCCTGGCGTTTGGATCTTTTGCAAAGACCTGGTTTGTAACCCTTCAGATTCTAACATAGCCGTCTTCCCCTTGCATGCCTTATATAGAAGAATGGTGATTCAGTTATAAAACATGCTACAACAGAGATGGAATAGGTACTGAAGAATAGAAAGGCATGACATATTGACATGTATTCACTCCACCGGAAATAAATGGATGGGTCTAGGCGTATTTTGTTCTAGATACATCCAGTTTAATCCATTTCTGCGACATTTAATCCGGACGGAGGGAGTATGATGTAAGAGCTAGGGATACGACAGGACAACACAGTAAAAAAACACTGAAAACCCCACTGCAGAACCAAAGTATTCAAACCCACTAATATGAGATAGTACACTTATGCAGCTCAGGATGCAAAACTACTAGGCAGTTTTCCTTGCAAAAATCAACATTGTGGCCTTTAATCATACATTTTGCTACAACTAAATTTAGATCAGATAAAGGTTGGATTCACGCCTATTAACAAAATACGTGCTGATGTAAAAATATAGTGATATACAATAGGTACTTACATCTACAATGGAGCACAGAGAATTCCTGCAAGAATATTTCCTCATAAACAATACCATTGCAGAAAATCTTCTATCTGTTAAGCTCATTTTATAAAAGAGAGATGGGTAAGAAACATGTAGAAAATATGATCAGCATGCTATAAAATTTCATGATGCAAGGATACGCACACGCTTCTTAGAATTGAGTTAACACATTTTTGCTGGACTGGAGCGGACTAGTTCTTTGGCCACTGGAATCTGCTTATTATCAGTAGGAGTTGGGTTTCTCTTTGCTGGAGCAGTATCTATAAAAACAGGAGTTGGTTTATTATCTCCTGGCGTTTGGATCTTTTGCAAAGGCCTTGTTTGTAACCCTTCAGATTCTAACATAGTTGTCTTCCCCTTGCATGCCTTGTATAGAAGAATGGTGCTTTAATTATAAAACATGCGGCTGCAGAGAGATGGAATAGGTACTGAAGAATAGAAAGGCATGACATATTGACATGTATTCCCTCATCCGGAAAAAATGGATGGGTCTATGTGTATTACAGTTCTAGATACATCCTTTTTTATCCATTTCGGCAACATGTAATCCGGACGGAGGGAGTATGGTGTAAGAGCTAGGGATACGACAGGACAACACAGCAAAAAAACACTAGTTGAATGTAAAACTGTATGCTAGCGGAATATGTACAGAAATAACTAAGGCAACATACACGTGTATGATTGGGTAAATAAGATGGCATTGCAACAGAGCACTAGAACAACACTTCAATGTAAAAAACATGGTATGGTAGACAGATGAAGTACATATTGATGAATAACAATGCATAAGATATTCAGAAGCATGATGTCCAAATTAAGCAGATGGCATTGCGATAGAGTAGAATGACAGTACTTGAATTTGAACACATGTTATCATGAATGGAATAGGTACTGAAAAACAGGAAGGCATGACATATTTACATGCATGATCAGCATGCTAAGCACATGGCATTGCAACAGAGTAGATACACTCTAGGACATTATATGCATGTTGTACCCATATCACAGGCCAAGTTAGATCAAGGACCTTGTGGGGTGAAGAGGATTCATCATCTTTCTGCAAGTCTTCTGAAGAACTGCCTTTACATGTTCCATCATATTGGGTATCATTGACATCAAGTTTATTGGCCTTTACATTGCTCCGTGAGGTTCTTGTGGATATATCAGTGTGTGCAATTATATCTGACATGCATGGAAGACAACTAGTGGTTAGATTTATGTAATGAGTGCCTGTAGGAGATGACATAAATAGTAGGACTAGGGTTAACTAGCAGCAACAGGTCTCATAAACTAAAGGGAGAACACAGATGAAAGCTACAGAATATGTATCGTTTGTACTCGAGATTAACTAGATGGCACACAAAAGTATTAAAGAACAACATAGGAAATTCTAGAAGTGGTATAATACTATAATCACCCAGCCTATGGGATAGCATTGGCGGATGGCTGATAACTATGGAACAGTGTTACCTAAAGAACAAGTATCTTAGGTGAACTATGGAACAACGTTAACTCCTGAACAAGACCCGTAAGAGATCAGCATGAATATACAGTGAAATGTGATGATCTATTTTCCATGCTTAGATGAATAACAAAGCCATAAATGTTGCACACAAGTAAGATGAGGGTACAACCTATCTGGCTGCCATCCATAGGAGTGAGCATCATGTGTTGACTTGTCGATGGCCCTACAGTTGTTGTGGCTGTGCATGTCGGGCACGCGCATTCGATGCAGGGAACTGTTGAGTGGGGACTATAGCTCCCTTCTGGTGTATGCTTCCCTTGTTGGAGCAGCTGCAGTGAGTCGGAACACAGTGTGTCTGAAGATGCAGATAACGCATAATCTTAAGAATGACATATCTCTTTGATCTGAAGAAATACACTAAGAGATCAACAGCAAGGTACGAGAGTGGTCACACGTCTGTTGACTGTAGACTAAATTGGGGTCACATGATTTTATTCTATTTTGGTACTGTCCGATCTACGCTGGATGGCTGGCCGTCTTGTGCCTCCCGGCTGACACTGTTCAGAATCTTCCCCGAAGAGCCAGCGACCAATGGCAGAGCAGCCTGCCTCCACCGTCCGTGGCCCAGACCAAAACCCCGCTCCCCGCCCCACCGCACTGCCGTGGTTGCGCTGCCCCCGGGTCAATCCACAAAGACTCCTCGTCATCTAGATCCGGCGGCGGCAGTACCTTCAACCCACGCAACTCTAAAAGATAGCCATCTAAGCGCTGCTTCCATGGTGAACTTGCGGCCCCGCACCCTTACGTTAGACACCAGCCAATCGGCAGCCTAGGAGCTCCGCCGCCTCGAGGGGTGCTGCTTCCCATTGAAAATCGATTGGCCCAGAATAAAAATTCAGACAATTGACGCCTAAATAAAGTGATTTGAGATGAGGGTGCGACCTATCTGGCAGCATGGTGAAGTAGGCAGGTCCAGCTGCTGAGTCGCTGAGGCCGGCGTGGTTGCGGTGGCGACAGGCGGCAGTGAAAGAGCGATGTCGCGACGGTTGACGGCTACGCCGAAGCAGCGCCAGGACTCTGGACAGATCCGAAGTTGGAGCCGCTCCGGCGCCGTGAACAACGGCGGGGGTGAATCGGCTTCGGTACGGTTCACGCAGCCGTCGTCGAGGCAGCACCAGCAGCACGGAGTAAGAGGCACACGACCCATTGCACGATGGCAAATGGACAGCGTCTCCGGCATTAGGGAGGAGGGCGGCTGTGAAATTGGTGCGGTGGGGGGCGCCATGGAGGTGGGGCAGAGGTTTCACGGCTCGGGAGAAGGGAGCTTCCCGGGGAGAAGGTGATTTGGCACCCACGAGGTATGAATGGGGGTGGGCGGGGGAAATTGGGAGGGGAGTGGAACCATGTCCTACGGACGCATTTGTCTGAAATGTGAGGGGGAGCTACAGTTCTACCCTTGCCTATAGGCTTCTCGGCTTGGATCTGTGTACTGAGGGTCAGGGATAGTAGAGTAACTTTGCTTCTCTTGGCGGGAGCGATTTCGAGCGAGGAGGGCATGTTTTGAACTATAGTGGGCGCGAGCGATTTCGGGCGAGGAGAGCGTGTTTTCAATTAGTGGCGCAAGCTATTTTGGGCGAGGAGAGCCTGTTTTGCAAACCATGGTTTATGAATTATTCGGCACATGTCATTTCGGCCGACGAGAAGGCGCGCTAGGATGAAGTTACGAACCTATCCTCGATGTACAACGGGCCAATTGATGTGTGTCCCACATAGGACGGTAATTTCGCGTCTCCCATTTATTTGCTCGGGCGAATTCCACCGAACAGAGAGGATGTTTAACAGTTCATTCAAATTTTGGGAGAACGAGCATCCACGTCTACCTTACCAAGTCGATTCGGACCAAATTTTGAAATATTAGCTTGCCACTTCTTTTTTAGATGGAGAGATGATGCTCGGGAGTAATGTGTTTTTACATGCTCATTGCTAGCGATTTACTATTTGACAAATAGTTGACCCACTCAAAAACGCGAATCAAACCCAAAATGAAATATTTCGATTCAATGAAATAGCTCGTTCACTAGGTCAAAATAGTGAACTAAATCCAAAATTGAACACCTCAATCGAGTAGCATGTTGTACAGTATTATAGTACTCCATGAACATGTTGAAAGTCAAATTAATGAATTTGTTTGATATAAGCATATATCCGTTCATGTGTGGATTGCAGACAACATGTTCTCCAATTTAAATATTTTAATGCAAGTTTATATCGAAACATGGTTTATATCAGTCTTTGATGCATAAATCGCGACCTCCCCCTCTCCCGGACTCCTGCTCTCTCTCTCTCTCTCTCTCTCTCTCTCTCTCTCCGAAAATCTTCAATTCTGTCGCATGCATCCGACACAAAAACCTTGTTCGTCCCTCTCCCTTTCTCTCCATCTCTCTCTCTCTCTCTCTATGTGTGTGGCGGGGGGGTCTTTCTAGTTCGCATGCATATATACACCATCTATAGGTCTCTCTCGCACACTCTATATGATACTCTAGCTAGTCCAAGCTAGATATCTTGGGTGAACTCATCGTACGCACACAGATTCCTTGGCTCTTTACCTGTAACTCTCTCACGCACCACTATGTCGTCTCGGAGCTCTTCCCCCGTCTCTCAAACTCTCCATCCACCTGGGTCACACATACACATGCATGTCTCACTCGCACTCGATAGGCCCATCTAAAACTCTATCTCTCCCCCTCGTTCTCTCTCCATCTCACACGCGCACACACACAATCTCATGCCCAGCTAGGCAAGTATGATGGTCTCTCACTCAATTGTAGGCACACGCAGTCCCCCCTATATGTATATGACTAGCTAATCTTAGTCTCCATCAAAAAATGTGCATGGTCTGTCTCGATTTCTCTCGGGGCATCTTTCTATCACGCACGCACTCCCTCGATCTCCCACCCATATAGTCCCCTCACGATCTCGACGGGGTCTCTCTATCACAAACACACCCTCTCTCCCTCCCCATGCGTCCATGCCATCCATGTGTCCCTCTCGACCTTTGTTCCTTGTTGGCCACACCTCTATTGGACATGTGCTACACGGGTGTCTCTCTCCATTGCAAACAATCACGCACTAGCTATCTTCGTGTATCTCCTCGCCTCGCTTTTCCATCTCGGAGATGCATGCGTGATATGTTCGCATAAGAAACGAAAAAACACACTCTCTCTAATTTATCGTTTGTTGTCACTTTGTCTTTCACACACATACTCTTTTTGCACACTTACTCATTCTCCTTCACACGCACTTGATCTGTCTCGACTGAGGCACTGTCCTCGGTCCATAGCATATAGATTTATTGAAAAGTCAAACATCACAAAGTTTGACCATGTACGTGGAGAAAAAGAATTACATCTAGTACGGCAAACATATACTATTAGATTCACCATGAGATGTAGTTTTGTATGATGTATCTTTGGTATTGTAGATATAAATAACATTTGCGTAAACCTGATCAAAGTTTCCAAAGTTTGACTTCTAAAAAATTTACATGCACTGCATTATCGAGCGGATGGAATATATCTTTCCCCCTCTCAGCTATCTGATGCACCACTCAGCCTTATCGGGGCTCCTCAATCTCTCTCAAACTTTATTGGTCAGTTTGGTTCGTGACCTGACCCTCATGCCATGATGGCCGGTACTACCTGGTTTGGACGTGAGATGTAAAATATTTCTGCCTGGCCAGGCTTGTGTGGCGCTGAAGCGTTTGGTTCATGCCTGGGCCAGGCAAAGCATCAACGTCCCATCAATCAATCCATGCATCAATTATTTAATGCTAATATCCATCCAGGTTGCTGTTAGCCTCGTGGCCAGGCGACCAGGCACGACCAGGCATTCGAAATCGGTCGCCTGGGCCAGTCTACTTACAGTGCCTGGAGTTCTGCCAGGCTAATTAAAGTGCAAGGGAACCCAGGCCAGGCGGGCTTTCTTTTTCACAGGGTAGCAACCAAACAAGCGTGCATGAAATCCAGCCACAACCCCAGGCCAGGCAAAAGATGCTCAGGACGCAAGCCAAACTGGTCTTATATCTCCCTGGTTCACACATACACATGTCTCGCTCGCGCTATACATATAGACCCATCCAACACTCTCCTCCCTTGTTCTCTCTCCATGTGACACGCACCCCCTAAGTACCATAATCCCTCAATCCATCATAGGCGCAAGCACTCCCCCCTCCTAAGTATGATTATCTCTTACTAGCCATAAGGAACACACGTATTGTCTCCTTCCATCCATACGTCTATCTCGATATCTCTCGGGGCATCTTGTATCGCGCACACACCTTGTCACTCGATCTCCCACCCATGTAGTCCCATCACGATCTCCAGGGGATCTCTCTATGACAAACGTACACTCTCTCCTCCCCATGTCTGCATTTTCTCCGTACATCTCTCTCGACCTCTCTCACTTGTTTGTCAGACCCCTCTTGGCCACGTGCTAGGGGTCTTGCTCTCTCGGTTCCAAACAACCACACACTATCTCCTCACCTTGCCTCCGTTGTCGAAGATGCATGTGTGATATGTTTGCATAAGACACGCATGCTTTTTCTCTACTTTTATCATGTGTTGTCCATGTCTCTTTCACACACGCACACACACTTTTTTCACTCACTCTCTCTCTCTCTTGTTAGGGACTCTGTCACGTCCATAAGCATATGGATGTTTTGAAAAGTCAAACCTCAGAAACGTTTGACCAGGTATATGTGGAGAAAAACATTTACATCTGGAACGATCATTAGATTCATCACAATATGTACTTACTTCATACTATTATTTATCTTTGGTATTGTAGATATAAGTAATTTCTCTATTAACTTGGTCAAAGTTTCAAAAGTTTGACTTAAAAAAATGTTGGAACTACATTATCGAACAAAGGGAGTATCTCTTTCTCTCTCTCTCTGCTATCTCTCACGGGCCTCCCCTCTCACTCGAACTCTCTATACCGACGGATTATACATTCACTATGTCAGCGTATAGCTCCGTATATTGTTTAGTTGACCGGTCAACCAATCCACATGTTGCCATGTCAGCTCATGTTCTGTATCTTCGTGTGCTGGCCCATGTGGCAGTGGGTGAAAATAAGTAAATTAGAGGCCCATCTGACATGCGGTGAAGTAAACAAAGTTGAAACCACTCGGGGTAGCACCCCGCATGCTAGTAAGCTGAAACCAAATTACAATGACAAGTGTAGTGTTCAAAACTGCATCTACGCACTGCACCGAAAGAAATGTTTTTAGTATTTTTTTCTCACGTGATCACCTGCATCATTTTTATCCTGTACTACTATAGTAGCCTAGGCTAGTCATAGTGGAAAGTAACTTAGACTACTCCAGTAACTCTATGGTTACCCTAAGAGCAAGTACTACCTCCGTCCTGGTTTACTCTTCCAATTTTGTAGTATCAAAATTTGACCACAGATTTAACTCACAAAATGTTAATGCATGTCACTAAGAACTATATCATTGGATTCGTATTTGAACATAATTTCAAATGGTGTAATTTTTAGTGACATGCATTGGCATTTTCTTAGGTAAATCTATGGTCAAAATTTTATACTAAATACGAGGTAGTATTACAAAAGTGGGATATGTAGGCAAAAACATGTGCCAAATTCACTTGTGATGCATTTGGCATCGATGCCCCTCCATTGCTCACCTGGTGTCCCAATCTGGATCACATACTTTGCTTCGGTGCCAAATTAACTCACGCAATGAAAAAACACTGTGTGGGAGAGAGAGAGAGAGGACTGAGGCAATAAAAAACACTTCTTTGGGAGAGTGAGAGGCTAGTGTAGTTTGTTTGATTGACTTGTTTATACATGTGGGTCTGTGTGCACAATGGTGCCAACTCTCTCACATCACGAGAGCGGTGCCAAAATCTTTTGATTTGACATCGATGTGTGTTATGTGGCATACTTTTGCGAAATATGGCATCGGCCACATAGTGGAAGGCAACAAATGCCCAAGCTCTTCACGTGCTCCTAGTTAAATAAGAGGAAACAAAGAGAGAGAGAGAGAGAGAGAGAGAGAGAGAGAGAGAGAGAGAGAGAGAGAGAGAGAGTGACTGAAAAAATATCACTAGCCAGCCAACCCTATCGTATGAGCGAATGTTATTGGTACCTCTTGATGACACGACAATCTTATGCAGCCAGTTGCACTAATATGTTCTCTTCTTTTGCAGATAAAAAAAGACCTGAAAGTGAAAAATGTGCTGCACTATAACAATCTCATCGAATGCCTTGATCTCCATCTTACAGAAATTGATCTGATCGACTACCGAGGCAGCACATCTGAGATTAAATTGGCTAGGTTCTTTGTTCTAGAGGCAAGCGTCTAAGCCTAAATGACAAAGTCTTCGCAGAAGCGGAATTTATTTTTGAAACATCAAGTGGCCAGAGACTCAAAAACTTATTTGCCCATTAGTGACTTGTCAGGGCGGTGGATTTTACTTTGTATGATAATGCTGCATCCACCTAAGGTAACGAAAGTTCTTACGTAAATTTCCTAGTAATTCCCTCTTTGTAGGTGCAGCATTACTCCTAACATTTGTAATATCAGTTTGAAACTTGTAATATTGCCGTGTCCTATTGCTGCGTTTTCAAAATCCTGCGAATCAAACAGGTCCTGAGTTGGTGATGATGTTGTGCCTCTCATCTTTCACCAATAGCCGTCGGATCTAGATCTGACGCATACAAACCAAGCTTCTCCAATTTTGCAAAAAGATGCCCGCACTTGTTCCCTATTTACAAACAACTCCTTGTCTCTCACAATCAGCCTCATCTCCTCCCCCCCACATCTAGGAGTAGAAGGCCGTGGAAAAATCTGGCGCGATGGCCGCTGCTGGAGCTGTCCAACCCCAATCTTGGTGTTCCGTGCAATGCACGTGCATCTACGCACGGGAAATTATGTCGAACAGGGCTAGTTGTAAGCAGGCTAGCTCTACAGCCATGATGATATTGATTGCAGACGGTGAGGCTGACTATGGTATGCCGAACACGATGCCTATACTCAGGTGTCATCTCCGGCGTAGGGTCTTGTCACTTCACTGTGAGGAGCAGCACATAATAATTTTACCAACGGGTAGTACAATGCTAGTACTCCTACTACTACATTGGTAGTACTACTACTAGTACTAGTAGCACCACCGTCTGGATTTAGGAGTACTACCACGTCCATATGGATTTTAGTATTTGACTAGCAATATCTAGTAATGCATGTCACCAAAAATGTACTATTCCCTCTGTAAATAAATACATGGTGTTTTATTCCTATCGGCGAGAGAACTTAATGTTTTTTGCTACTCCTAACTAGAGTACTAATAGGATTACATGCAATGAACTAAACACTGCATGTCATGTTTGGTAGTCTCAAGTCATTGAAAGCATGCACGGCCCACATCTCTCATTGGTTGATATGTCATGAAATAAGAAACAAGGAGGGAGTTAATGCACCGTGCCTAAGTATTTTGGGATTATTTGGTTTTCGTAAGGTGACTTACACAACATTTTTGTTTACATGCATTAACATTTTATTAGTTAAATCAAAGGTCAAAACTTGGCGCAAAATACAAAGGGGACCAATAAACCAGTAAACATCAAACTTCTCTCGTTTGGCCCCAACTAGAGGTCCGGTGAGATGACTATACTGCACCGGCACGGAGGGGGACGCAGCTTCATTGACTTACGGCAACTGCCTTTGGGTGAATGACACGTGGCCCCAGGGGGTGGCTGGCCCACCTATCATACAACCAAAGGCAGGTGCAGTAGAGGACCGAGGAGTAGTATGAAATCCTACGCACCTATGCACGCTAACCAAGGGCTGAGTGATCACTCGAATCACAAGATCAGTTGACTAGAAGCTACGCTAGACCCATGGAGGTGATGAGCGCGAGCATCAGCCGGCTGTGCCAGATGGTCCACGACGCCGGCCTGCGGCTCGGCACCGAGGAATGTCTCCAGGTAGTATTTCTTGAGGCCACCAGGGCGAGGGGCCGCTTGGACGATAGCTTCATCTCCTTGTTCGACGAGGTCCTCGTCGGTTTCCTCGACAAGTTCACCGTCGTCAAGAAGCTTGCGGATGAATTTGACGTAAGCCTCCAGCTGACGAGCCCAGGCTCTGCGATGCCCGCCACCCTCAACAGCCACTATGGTAACAACCTCTTCGACGCACTGGTGGCCCTGCGACTGCCCGCCGTCGCGCCGGAGAATGTCCACCTCGAGGTCGCGCTCGCCATGAAGCGCCTAGCGCAGCAAGACACCATCGACATAATCACCCACATCTACGCGCAAATCATCCACAAGGACTACAACATGCAAGAGGAGGACGATAGGACACTGGCCTTCTTGGAGCGCAGGGCAACCTTGGACGACACTGTTCAGAAGCACGTTGAGCTCGCTGCCAACGCCGCTGCTCCTCACATGTCGGTTGGTGACATGGCGCACTAGGGCGTGACGATGTCGTTGAACGTTGATGGATCCGTATGTATTTTTATCTTTCCATCAAATCCATGTAGTAGTATATGATACTACAGTAATTATCTTACCTTTCGCATCAACTTCATAATTTTCGTACATACTCCATGCATGAACGGCGCCAGAACCAAACTTCTCATTAGTCTAGGTAAAATCGTTATTTTCTATCTATCGGTCACGCCATGGAGCAGAACCAAATTTTACAAGTTACGAGTTCAAAAGGAAAAGCCTGCCGTGTTCGCGTCGCACCCCCACACGGTTGGTCCGGCACGCCGCTCAAGCGGGAATGCGTGCAGTGTTGCATTTTCACTTACAAGTGGGACTGCAGTTGAGCAAACCGACTATCGGCAAACCCCCACCCCTCCCACCGTGCGATGGCTGAGAAAACAGGAGGGAGAAGAGATGGTTGTAGCACAGACTCCAAGAAAATTGGTGTCGGATGGGACTCGTGTGGGTGGCGTGTGCCGTACTGCTAGACGTGAATGCTAGTTATGGCCCATGCCACCCAACTATATCGAGCCTATATCGAGGTACGTAGAACAAATTTCCTGTAGTCCATGCTCAGCCCTCCTCTATCTCTCTTCTCAGCCAGCCAGCGGACGCACGGAGCCCATCGTCTGTTTGCTCACATGCGGCCCCACATGTCAGTGAAAACGCAAGAGGACCCACTGAACCTGCACAACTTTCACCTCGACGTGCTGGTGATGAAAAACAAATCCAATAAAGATCTTCGGTGGCCGCTTTTGGAGCTACTCAAGAGTAGTAAGATTATATTTACAGTTTAACCCAAGATGCACATCTCGTGGCTTCAACTACCACTCTATTTTCTTTCATGACACGACCTGGATGCTGGATGTCCCACGTGTTGGCAAAAGGAGGAAGAACCCGACCAAATCGTCGGTTCTGCTCTCGGATTAGACTTGTTGTGTTAACTTAAAAATTTTATTGTGTACTCCCTCCGTTCCAAAATACTTGACTTCCATTTGTCCAAAAATGGATGTACCTATATACTAAGACATGTCTAGATACATATATATTTTGACAAATAGAAGGCATGTATTGTGCAATGGAGGGAGTAGAATGGATGCAAGTTTTTGTATTGGGAAGAAGAGTACATCCATATATTGATAGAGCGCAATTTAGTAGATGTTCTATCACTTTTAGCTAGCACAGACGCAAAGATCGAGCCTCCACAGATCAACAATGAATGCATCAAGAAGGCACTAATCTAACTTACAGGAGTAGTAAAATGTAATCTTGTGGTTCTTGTTTTCTTTGGTCTTGCTTTTCTAGTCAAAATTATCGTTGGAGTTCATGCAAAACGGAGGTGCGTTTGGGGTCGTGCGTTGGAGTTGGCCTTACAAGTGGGACCATAGTTTAGGAAACCGACTATCGGCAAACCCCCACCCCGCCCGCCACGCGATGGCTGAAGTTAGAGAAACGACGAGGTTGAAGAGATTGCTCTAGCACGGACTCCAAGAAATAATATGGTGTTAGATGGATGTCGTGGTGGTTGCGTGTGTCGTACTCCTAGACGTGAATGCTTGTTCTGGCCTATGCCACCCTACTACTCCTACTACTTACTCCTACTATATAGTACTAGTATCGAGGATTCGAGATGCTAGTTACGTACAGCGAACACATTAACATATGGCTACAGTAAAAACACCCGCCCAACGCGCGAAGCATGTGAAGCTAGACAAATTTAGAGAAGCGACTCGAAAGCCATTCATAAATTTAGTAAGTTTATCACATGCATATCATTTTATTACATACAACAGGTCATCAACCCACATCGACAATGAGGATACATTATAAATACTAAAGTTTTCACCACACAACAAATAACAAGCACTAAAATGAACTTCAACTCAACCATTCCTCGGTGTTGGAAATGCTTGCTTTGAACCACAAGTGATTCTCTGGGACGGGCCATCGATTGTCGATCTGGAAACCAACGCAGGACTGATCATCCAGGCTGAAGCGGCCTACTATATCAGTACCAGGGTAGGGAACCACCCAAATGTCCGAGGTATAGACACAATTGCTTCTCATAAATGGTACTGTTAACGTTGTGTCAACAACAGTTGGATCGCCTTTCACCATCATCTGATAGTTTTGTCCAAGGAAGAGCGAGTTTTCTCCAAGACTATCAATTCTATACCAGGGAGAAGGAGTTGGCGCTAGCACACTAGTATCCATCCCGAATACCATGCAAGAGGTGTTGGAATAGGTCTGGAGAGTGCGACCATGGGAGACTACACCTGCTTCCTTAGTAGTAACATCATCAGTGGGCTGTATAGACACAAGAAGAGGTGATCCACCAGAATTAGTTGCCAGGCGCCACTGAGTATATGAGTTCTGCTCGTCCTCATGCTCTTGATCATCACCATCGTCATCTCCCCCTTGGTTATAAAAAATTTCAAGTATAGGTGGTTGGATGTTCACAGGACCTTGGAAACACAAGAAGAAGGTTAATTAGTAAAGGGAAACACAAGAAGAAGGTTAATTAGTAAAGGGAAACTTGCTAACCCATGTGGATGAAACAATTATAATTACGATGGAAGACAAACATACCGAAACTACGAGGATCCCATGCAAAAATAGTGCCACGAGTGGTGGCAGCAAACACAAGGCCCTCGTATTGAATTGCATCAGAGTACTCATCCGTGTACAGAAACTGATTTTTGAGGAATATCCATCGAGTCGAACCACGAAGGATGGCAACATGCTTGTTGAAGATAGCAACAACTTGATAGTTGTTGTAATTCCAAGAGCGATTGGAACTCGACAAATTGCTATCTTCCATAGAAGATAGTCACCATGATCATATTTGAACGTGCGTACAATACCAGTGTGCTCAACCTCTGGGCAGTCTGCTGAGATTTTTGGAAGTGGAACCCGGTCACGAGTGTACACATTCACAAGTTCCCACTCGAAGTTGGACCCAATGTAAACAACCCAATCTCCATTTGCGCCCGCCCAAGCCTTGCCCTCAAGCGATGGCATCTTAACATCATACGTATAATTATCAAGCGGCATCAACTGGCACAGGGCGAGGCCTCCGTCGTGCCGGCGCCAGTCATCAGGGTCACGGCGAAGAAGATAGGGGAGATCAAACCGCTCCTTGACTCTTGGGTTCTTTGTAATGATGTTATTAGTTGAGTCGAGAATGGGCTTGAACGAACCTGCCATGCTAGCCGAGGTGATGACGTCGCACCGATCAATGAGTTCCTCCACCACGTCATCTTTTAGATCGGGGCAAGAATAACGGGGTCGTTTCTGGCCTGTTCCCTCCATGGAGAAGATGATCGAACAATGGCAGAAGAAAGTGTGAAGGGCTGAAGGAAAATGGAGGAGGGAGAGGAAGAGCGTGCGACAGCAGTTCCAAATCGAGAGGGAAAGGCGAAGAGTCGATGGACGGTTGTGAGTTTGCCACGGTTCAGAAGAGGCGCCCCGGCCTACACGTCCGTTCGGAAATACTCCTACTCGTCGTCGTCTCATTGATATGTTGGAACGGGACCACATGTCAACAAAACATGGTGTATAATTTCTCGTGCAAAATGCGATCTGGCCGCGTTGGCCCGAGGTGCCGCATTAGTTATCGACCTTTATTTTTTAATAGCGTGCCGATCAGTTTTGAAGCACGGCTAACTAGTACTGTACGCAGAGAAAATATAAACTACTCTACCACTACTCCACCTCCATTACTAGTAGTATAAAAAAGATATATAGGCTAGAGCTTGAGCGCTTTCTTGCTAAGGGCTGCCCACTTGCTTCTCACACTACCACCCTCTCTCCAGATCTAAAAAAGACGGCCCCTCTCTCCCTCCTCACTGGTGGTCACAGATCCGTCGGGGAAGAAAAGAACGTGCAATGTTGACGCACTCGTCGTCGGCGAGCGAGGTCATGCACTGACGACAAGGCCGTCCTCTCAGACCTAGCGTCCGCGCGGGATGGCCTCCGTCCCCAAGCTTGTTGCCGTAGTGTGTGCGGAGGACGACGACCACGAGCGAAGCCACTTCCCGCCAACCCTCAGGTATGCTACCTCTTTTCGAACCATAACCTTGTTCTATTGCCCCATCTGCCACATCGTTGCATGTGGATCTTTTTCCACTCCACCATCTTCCCAATTTGCTATCCTCTGCTCTACTGCCCACACAGATGAAAACCATAATTTGCACTATTAAAGGAAACCCTAGTTCATGCAGACTAATACATGTCTGGGTTGAATAAGGAAAGGAAGGGAGACTTTACTATCCAAGAGAGTAGGCATCGAACCCGCATCTAGGTTGAAAAGGGGAAAATCAGTAGCTAAGGAACGAGTCTCATGTCTCTTGGTTGAAGAAGGGTAGAAAGGCATGACAACGCAATAGAGAATGACCAGGTCGATCGGTTTGTTGTCCTCGCATAGGAAAAAGGTGGCTAAAGAGAACAAAAATGGGACGTAATCCACATATGCTGCCTGGATATTTGTTGCTCTGGGCAACCATACCTCCCTCGCCACTCTGTGTCCGTGGAGGTACATCATACTGGTGTGCCCATTGTCCGAATGGGCCTCCCATGCTCTTATTGCCACTTTTTTTGCTGTTAGTATAACACCACCAGTCAAGTCAAGCAATGCTACTGCTAAAGTGATGCCACATTTAACTAATGCCGCTCTCAGTCTAATGCCACCCATAAATTTAAGCAATGCCATTTAATGTCACTGGATTATTTCAGGGTTAGTTGTTGATTGTGGATGTATTAAAGATTTTTCAGCTAAGGCATTCTAGTGTTGTTGCACAGCCAGTATACCAACAATGAAACTTGTTACTACCTTCAGATTTTTGCACTGTTAATGCTTATTGATTACATCCCTCACTTTCATGAGATAAGTTAATTTTTTGTACAGTGTCACCAAAATGCCAAGGCGCTGATGTCATTTTATTTTGGTTAAACTACACAGACAATTATGAAGACAAGAGGAAAGGTCAAGAGTGGGCACCTCCTCCGGCTGTTCTCTTGAGGAGGTCTGTATGTTTGTCCCTAATGCCTGTCGACTACATACCTGACATCATGATGGACTGTTAAGTCATTTCCTTTTGTACAGTGTCATTGAATTGTCAAGGCGGTGATGGCATTTTATTTTAGTACAACTGCACAAAATTTTCTTAAAATAAGAGGAAAGGTCAGGAATGGCTCACTTTTCCAGAAAAAACTATGTATGCCTTCCTGACATCAGCCGCTGTTGCTTTCTTTATTCCTTCAAACAGGTGGTTAGAAACAGTCTTGCTACCTTTTCCCATTAAGAAATTGGAATGCTTATATTTGTGAGTCTATGCTTCAACTAGTGCCACTTTTAGAGTAATCACACTTTCAATATCTATGCAAACAGGGATGCTCGATTTTAGTGGAACTGCACAAAAAGTCCAACTGGTTCAACATTAGGAGCATGTTTTTTCCAAACCTTTATATCCAATTGGTGGCACTATGAGCTATTCATTACGAAGGTACATGGTTTGCTACTATCTTGCTACTCTTTTTGTACTGTCATTAGATAGTAATACTAGTGGTTTGCATGTGAATTTATTGGCAGGGTGGACCTACATTGGAGGTGCAGGACAGGATTCAATGATTGGATGCTCAATTTCGGTTGTATCGATTTCACCTCTTCCATCACTGCGAACATGGATATCCTTGGTCTGATGAAGAATAGGCGCTATATTTCTGCTCTGAACTAGCAAATCAATTCAATATGAAATTGTCCAGGGAAAAACATAACTGTATCAGATTGTTTAGTGTAGAACATGACAGATGCTAAGTTGAAGAGACATGTTTAAACCGAAAATACAAGGTGTGGTATATGTTTATTAGCTGCTTGATATTTGTGCAGACAGAGATGTCTGCCCATTGCTATTTGGCAAACAAATAAAGTGCCCGCAATTTTGGTTGAACTACACAAGAGAATAGTATAGTCACTTCATGCAGTGCCATTTGTAAATAGACACAGAAAGATTGGATAGTCACTTCATGGACTGTAGAAAAGTAGTACTGTACTATTTATTAGCCAACACTAGGTGCTTCATTGCTTTGGTCTGATTATACAATGGGCATCATTTTGCCTAAGTTAAAGTTTGTATTCCGAAAATAGTCTCGCCGTGTGATCGAGAGAAGAAATCATATTGCAGTGGATGTTCCTCCATCATTTGTGGTTCATTCTCATGGTTCCAGCTGTTGGTGAAACCACTTACGTTTGCAAGAGGAATTGTAGACTTCACAAACAAATTTGTCTTTCAGTCTGCACTGAATGTTGGACAAGAGAAGCATCCATGTTAGTAGGAAGAACAAATGTTTTTTCTGGATCTTTGCTTTTGGAGCTACATATTTGTATATGATCTGTGAATCATTGAGATGCATTAACATGTTGATCTTATGTATGGGAATCGTACTAGTTAGTTTTAGTTGCGACGCAAGATCCGAAGTGGCTGATCTTTGCTTTTGGAGCTACATATTTGTATATGATCTGTGAATCATTGAGATGCATTAACAGTTACTTATTTCTATTCGCTCAGTGTTTACAAGTTACTGATCGATCACTAGCTAGCCTACAAATGCGCTCCTGGCAGTTTTATTTGTGACGCAAGATGCAAAGTGGCAGTTTTTTCAATAAAAATGCCTACCTCTGAAGAAACTGACAGGCTACACTATCGATCCTACACGGATAAAAATGCCTACCTCTGAAGAAACTGACAAGCTACACTATCGATCCTACACGGATAAATAGGGGATCACGCACATACTACCTCCTTTCCGGTTTGCAGGGCTCAATTCAAGAAACGACCTACTCGATCCTACATGAATAAATAGCGGATCACGCACGTACTAGTACCTCCTTTCCGGTTTGCAGGGCTTAATTCAAACCTCTCACCAACCAAGGTACTCCCTTCGTCCGGGATTTATTAGTCCCGTGAGCAAAGCAGCAAGACCAAGGCATGGCAATAATTAACGGCATGCAGAAGTTTAAGCCTAATTAATTCCAACGATTTAAGTGGCTGCATGCATGCCCTCAACTGTGACTCGTTGCATGTTGCTTCGCTTACTGCCTGCGAGCGATTCTGAGTGCCTGCATGCAGCCGGCCGTAATTAAGGCAGCTAACTCATGCGAAGAAAGATACACTTTAAATCCATGGAATCTTTATTGACAAGGAGGGAGATGATTCGAGTGCACTCGTTTGACCGCCATGCCGGCGTGCGACCCAGACAGGATGGCACAGTCATAATTTTAGTTTCTCTAGTTTTCCATGGCAAGCTGGCATGCTAAGCCATTATGCATTAAATTCCGATGACCGTCGCGCTACCTTCCGCCTATAAGTACTATTTCCCGGCCTTCTCAGGTGCCACCGTGTCCCAACTCGCCATATCCTCATAAGCCCCCACCGGCCCGACGTCGCTCTCCACGTCCGCCATGCCCCTGCCCGTCCATGGTAGGCGACGCCGGAGGCGGTCACCGCCAGAACTAGTGTTCGGGTTTTCACCGGAAGGCAGACGGAGGGAGGAAGCATTCTATCTATCTTTATATGGCAATGCGGAGATCGAGGAGTTGTTGGAGCGTGACCGCATGGCCGAGGAGCAGGGGTTGTTGGAGCGCGACCGCCTGGCAGAGGAGCAACGTATCGCCGATTTGCGCCGCCAGCGGGACATGGAGCAGCAGCGCACCGACGCTCTAAGTCGCGAGCAGAGCGCCCGTAACTGGGCCGACTACGTGGAGGCCGGCGCCCGGCAAATAGCCCTGGAGGCTCTCGGGCATGCACGCGTTCGCGACGCCTATTTTTACTACCAGCTCGTCAAGTGGGTTTCCCGCTTGGAAGCCAAAGCTTCGGTGGACCACGCCGGCATGGAAAGGGCCAACGCGCGCGAGCAACGCGCCCTATCGCACCTCTGGCAAGTCTGAGGCGAGGCGGAGGACGCCGGTGCCGGTTGAGGGAGTCCTGGATTAGGGGGTGTCCGGGTAGCCGGACTATACCTTCAGCCGGACTCGAGGACTATGAAGATACAAGATTGAAGACTTCGTCCCGTGTCCGGATGGGACTTTCCTTGGCATGGAAGGCAAGCTTGGCGATGCGGATATTTAGATCTCCTACCATTGTAACCGACTTTGTGTAAACCTAACCCTCTTCGGTGTCTATATAAACCGGAGGGTTTTAGTCCATACGACAACTTCATCATACAACAATCATACCATAGGCTAGCTTCTAGGGTTTAGCCTCCTTGATCTCGTGGTAGATCTACTCTTGTACTACCCATATCATCAATATTAATCAAGCAGGACGTAGGGTTTTACCTCCATCAAGAGGGCCCGAACCTAGGTAAAACATCGTGTTCCTTGCCTCCAGTTACCATCCGTCCTAGACGCATAGTTCGGGACCCCCTACCCGAGATCCGCCGGTTTTGACACCGACATTGGTGCTTTCATTGAGAGTTCCTCTGTGCCGTCGCAATCAGGAAGGATGCCTCTTCCCGTATTTAAAGACGGCGCCGTTACTAAGGGAGCCTTGGCTGTCGGCCAAACTCTCCAGCTAGGCGGTTTTCTCATGACCGCCTGTTCGGCCGTTGCGCCGACGTTGACCTCTCGGGTCATCAAAAGAAATCTTCACGTCAGCTCTGAACTCGTCGAGCAGTTAGATCCAATGGAGCTCTCTGCCGTAAATGAGCTCTTGGATCGCATCTCCGCCTTGGGGGTCACTACGGATTATGACCAGGTTGGGCTTAAACCCGATATAAGAGAAATTAATTCTCCCCAAGTCACCCATCATGTTGCCGTGGTAGAGGCACAGTGCGGCGACTCTTCATCTATCTTAAGGACTAGCTATGTCCGGATTCCCGATCCCTCCAAGCCGGATACCCGCGGAGGGGAGGATGTAACTCAAGACCTGAACTTAGAATCAGGCAACGGGCTAGATTCACTGGACAACATCCAAGAATCCAAACTTCAGAGTTCGGAAACTCCTTGGCCTCTGAGTCTTAGATTGGGTGAAGTTCCGGATTTAATTCCACCCACCCACCCGAACATAAGCGATCTATCCCAAATCTGGCAAAAGCCCGAAGAAACAGTACATCATTACTAGGCAAGGTTCCTCCTGGTTATGAATAGGATAAAGGACTGCCGCAAGGAAGACGCAATCTCAATCTTTTACAATAATTGCACGGACAAGGGAATCCTCAACGCCACAGG
The DNA here is from genome assembly GCF_018294505.1 of Triticum aestivum. Taxonomy (NCBI): domain Eukaryota; kingdom Viridiplantae; phylum Streptophyta; class Magnoliopsida; order Poales; family Poaceae; genus Triticum; species Triticum aestivum. The sequence goes on along the minus strand of NC_057797.1, from coordinate 600,397,575 downwards.
TCGTCGTGATATTACACGCTTCTCTGACTTGGCATCCATAGTACAAAAGTACTGTGGGATGGAAAGTGCACAGAAAACCGAAACTAAATTTTGGGACAATCCGGCCCTGAATAGAAACCTCGTCCAAAATAAAAGGGTGCATCATCATCAGACACCCGGGGTAAAAACCAAAAAACCAAAACCCTCTACAGGGCATGGAACCGTACTGGAGGGATGGCTTAATGGACCCTGTCAAATTCATAGTACAGAGGATGCCACACCAACTCATAGCCTTAGAGCATGTTGGATACTCTGGCAGGTGGCCAAAAGGGGCGAAGATCTCCTAATTCCGGAGGCCGCAGAAAACCACCTCAGGAACTCCAGTACAATCTTAACTTCGAGACTTTCGCATCAAATAATATGCGAAAAAGAACACTCCACAGCCTCGCCAAAGACTATCAAGTAGCAACAATAAACCCATGGAGTGACACGGCTATTACTTTTAATGCGAGTGATGAACCTAAAATCCGAACAGCTCGAGCACCAGCCGCATTGGTACTCAGTCCTATAGTGGACGGCTTTTGCCTCACCAAGGTACTCATGGACGGAGGCAGCGGATTGAACCTCATTTATGAGGAAACCCTTCAAAAAATGGAAATAGACTGGAACCGCATTGAACGAAGCAGCACAACCTTTAGAGGAATAATCCCCAGTCGGGAAGCGCGCTGTGCAGGAAAAATCACACTAGATGTGGTGTTCGGCACGCTGGATAATTATAGATCCAAAGAGGTCACATTCCAAGTGGCCCCGTTCAATAGCGGATACCACGCTCTGCTGGGGTGGGAAGCGTTTACAATCTTCCAAGCAATACCCCATTACGGGTACATGAAGCTCAAGATGCCCGGGCCGAACGGAATCATCACTCTCGCTAGTGATCCGGACATAGCACTCCGCGCCGAAAACAAGACAGCCGCATTGGCCCTTGAGGCACTGTCCGAAGCCCTAGCGGCTGAGGAACTGACTATGCTACGCTCCACGATAAACAGGGACGATGTGATACTCGATAAAAGATCCAAGTCCACCACCTTTAAACCAGCGGATGAAATAGTCAAATTCCAGGTCCATCCAACGGACCCCAATAAAACAGCTTCCATCGGGGCATGATTAAACCCCGATGTAGACGCCGCACTTCGAGAATCCTACGGGAGAACTGGGACATTTTTGCCTGGCACCCTTCAGACATGCCAGGAATCCCACGCAGGCTGGCCGAACACAGCTTAAATATCCTAAAATGATTCAAACCTGTCAAACAAGCCCTTCGGCGTTTCTCTGAGCCCAAGAGACAGACAATGGGAGAGGAGCTAGCCAAACTATTGGAGGCCGGATTCATCAGAGATATAAAACATCCGGACTGGCTAGCAAACCTGGTGATGGTACCAAAGAAGGACAAATCCTGGCGCCTGTATGTTGACTTCAAAGACCTTAACAAGGCTTGCCCAAAGGATCCCTTCCCCCTCCCCCACATCGATCAAATTATCGACGCCACTTCAGGACACGATTTGCTGTGCTTCCTCGATGCATACTCCGGTTACCATCAAATCAAGATGGCCGAGTCAGACCAAGCCGCAACGGCATTCATCACCCCATATAGCCCATTCTGCTTCAACACAATGCCTTTCGGGCTCAAAAATGCCGGCGCAACATATCAGCGCATGATTCAGACATGTCTGGCAAACCAGATCGACAAAACAGTAGAGGCATACATGGATGATGTGGTCGTAAAAACAAGACATGTCGAATCTCTAGTAGACGACTTGAGGCTTACATTTGACAACCTCCGAGCATATGACATCAAGCTAAATCCAGCAAATGCATTTTTGGTGTTCCAGCCGGAAAGCTCTTGGGCTTCATTGTATCCGTTAGAGGAATCGAAGCAAATCCAGCCAAGATCCGAGCTTTGTCACAATTGGATATCCCAAAGGACCTCAAACAAATACAAAAATTAACCGGATGCGTGGCGGCTCTAAGCCGCTTTATCTCCCGGTTGGGAGAAAAGGCGCTACCCCTCTATTGCCTCCTTCGGCGCACCGAACACTTCGAGTGGACGGATGCCGCCATGGCCGGACTCAAGGAAATAAAAGTCATATTGGCAACAGACCCTGTCCTGGCCGCACCAAACATCGGCGAACCAATGCTATTGTACATTGCAGCAACCCATCAAGTTGTCAGCGCAGTACTCGTCGTCGAGCGGGAAACGGACGGACACAAATTCCCCCTTCAAAAGCCGGTTTACTATGTGTCCACTGTCCTCACCCCATGCAAATCACGGTACCCACATTATCAAAAGATTGCATATGTGGTATTCATGGCATCCCGGAAGCTACGACACTACTTTCAAGAGTGTTCAATCACAGTAGCATCGGAAGTACCACTCAACGATATTATAAACAACCGTGACGCAACGGGCCGGATTGCAAAATGGGCCATCGAGCTCCTCCCGTTCGACATAACTTATAGGCCACGGCGAGCTATCAAGTCGCAAGTTTTGGCCGACTTCGTCGCATAATGGACGGAGGTCGAACTCCCTAAAGAGTACGGCACATATTCAAACTGGATCATGCACTTCGACGGTTCCAAAATGTTGGCCGGACTAGGGGCCGGCGTCGTTTTGACGTCCCCCACAGGAGACACAGTTCAATATGTACTCTAGATTATGTACACGGACTCCAACAATGCAGCCGAATATGAGGCCCTTTTACATGGTCTACGGATGGCAGTATCCATGGGCATTCAACGCCTAGAGGTGCGCGGGGATTCGAACCTTGCGATATCCCAAATGAATGGAGACTTCGATGCCAAGGATCCAAAAATGGCAGCTTACCGCAACGCCGTCCTCAAAATGTCAGCTCGGTTTGAGGGGCTCGAATTTCACCATATAGCCCGAGAAAACAATCAGGCGGCAGACATCCTGGCACGCATCGGCGCAAAACGCGATGCGGTCCCCCCCCCCAACATCTTCCTAGAAAGGTTGTTCAAGACATCCGTAGTATGGGAAGGGGAACATGGCAATATTAGCCCGGACCCAACCGCATTGTCCGACGCCGAACAATCTGACATAATTGGAGGCTCTGCCAATGAAATCACAACCTCAGCCCACGTACTAATGGTCGTTATCGCCCCGTGGACAGAACCATTCCTAGCCTACCTTACTAGGCAGGAACTCCCAGAGGACCAAAACGAGGCACGCTGTATAGTGCGGCCATCTAAAGCCTATAAAGTCCATGAGGGAGAACTTTATAAGACAAGCACTACTGGAGTCCTTCAAAGGTGCATCTCCGAAGAGGAAGGGCGGAACCTGCTGGCTGAAATTCATGCCGGACTTGGTGGCCATCATGCCGCAGCTCGGTCCCTTGTAAGTAAGGCTTTCCATATAGGCTTTTACTGGCCAACGGCCCGGGCGGACGCTCAGGACTTGGTCCAACGATGCGCCGGTTGCCAGCTTTTTGTAAACCAAAGCCATATGCCACCCACCGCCCTCCAAACTATCCCCATCACTTGGCCTTTCGCGGTCTGGGGGCTTGACATGGTGGGACCCCTTAAAGGTGGAACCCAAAAGAAAAAATACTTACTGGTCATGGTGGATAAGTTCACCAAATGGATAAAAGCCAAGCATGTTAAGACGGCCGAATTCGGACCTGTGATAGACTTTATATCCGGGGTCATACACTGTTATGGCGTCCCCCACAGCATCATCACCGATAACGGCACGAACTTTACGGCCGATGAGGTAAAACTCTGGTGCAAAAACATGGGCATCAAGCTCGATTATGCTTCCGTCAATCACCCACAAACTAACGGTCAGGTCGAACGTGCAAATGGTCTCATCATGAGCGGCATCAAACCCAGATTAGTGCAGTCCCTCAAGGAATCTAACACGCACTGGGTAGAGGAACTCGACTCCGTACTCTGGGGGATGCGGACCACGCCGAATCGCACCACCAGATACACACCATTTTTTATGATGTACGGCGCAGAGGCAGTCTTGCCCTGCAACATAATTCATGACTCACCTCGAGTGCGCATGTATGAAGAAAGGGAAGCCGAGCTCGATCGGCAGGACGGTTTGGACGCCTTAGAGGAGAAGCGCGACGTGGCAAAAGTCCGTTCCGCATTCTATCAATAGCAGGCTCGAAGATATCAAAGCAGAGAAGTGCGGGCCAAAAAGTACAACGTTGGCGAATTAGTTCTATGCCTGCCGGACAAGAAAAAGGACAAGCTGAAGCCCAAGTGGGAAGGTCCCTTCATAATCAACCAAGTCCTGACTGGTGGAGCATACCGCCTGCGAGATGCGTCGGATAACCGACTCGAGCCGAACCCATGGAACGCAGCCCGTCTCCGAAGATTCTACGCCTAGCGCTGGACTCTGTGTTTGTCTCCTTCCTCTGTCCATTTTTTACATTTTCTGTCTTACATTTCTCTCCTTCCCCTCTTTTCTTTTATAGCCCTTAAAGGCTCCTCAAGTGATGTGCTACTCGCGCTCATTAAACCTGGGGGCTTCTTTAACAGAAGCTTATTTATACGGGCTTCACGCCCACCACATGTGTCAAACTTTCGCATGTACCTTTTCTTCACCATTATATGCATCGATATGACTTAAGTTTTGGCCAAGCTGGGTTGCCTGGCTCCTGTGCTTACCCCTACGTTCCCGATTGTTCGGCTAGGTGGTAAAGGGAGCACCTCTGCGATTGTTACTGCCGGATAAGCCGGATGTGTACCTCAGACTGGGTGAAGCCGAAAGCTAGCATTCTTAAGGGAATATTCGGTCGGTGAACTAAAAGATGACATTTTTTACTTATTTATATATATGCCCCCAGATGATTTTCCTGCGTTTGCAGTCCGGACATGCACTTTAGGGCATGCCTCCCAGAGAAAGGAACCCGTAACAGAACTATTCTCTCTGGAAGATGTTTCTTACTAACCATGTAATATAACATAACTAGTTGGGCACTTGTCTAATAAAGCACTAATGACCCCTACGCCTGGTCTCCATGCATACCCCGGTTCTTACATAACCGGTAGGGTATTCGGACACACTCCGAACCGTCAGGTCCTGAGGTTGAAGCGAAAAGGTCGGCAACGACAAACGATCTACAATCCGACTAGAAGGCATTACACATGTCAATTAAAAATTACATAGTCACTCTGACTGATTGTATTCCTCTTCAATACCATCTAATAGGCTGTCTAACTTACAGTCTTGCTGGGAATACTTTGCGGCCAATTCTACTTAGTCGTACACTAAGCTTATAGGGATCTCCTTCCCGTCAGGCCCCACAGGTCCGACCTCGGCCATGTGGTTTGGGTCAGACTTCGTGTACCACGTATTCACCATGGCCCAGGCCTCCCTAGCGCCTTGTCGGCAAGCCGATATCTTCCACAACCGAAAGCGCCCGAGCTCCCTTAAGCTTCTCCGAAAGCTCTCCAAGGCCCTCGAGCATGGAGTGGGAAAGCCATAAGGCTTGGGCAACGCCTCGCATCGCCTGCCGAACTCGCTCGTGCAGTTGCGAGAGCTCGGGAAGAAGGTCACCCGTAGAACCAGGCATCTCCTCTGCAGGACGACCCGTTAGCATACCTACAGACATTACTCTGTTAGTCGACTTCCTCGCCAAACTCACTTCTTTCAAAAATTCGCTTAAGCACTTACTAAATATGCCGCATCGAAGCCGCTGAATCTCCTTAGTAGAGTCCGACAGCTGGCCCCAAACATCTTTAAGTTCAACGTCTAGCTTGGTGTTGGCATCCTAAAGATCATTCTTCTCCCGCCTCACCCTTGTCAACATACTCTCACCGGTCTTGAGCCGGCGCAAGAGTTGTTGCCTCTCCGGATATAGTCCGGCGCCATCTGCAATATGATTTGTCAGATCTACACCCACACCGCACTTCGCAAGATACTAATCTTTCGAAGTGTATCTTACCAGAGGGGGTCTCTTTGGCCTCCCCTGCCGCGGCTAGTGCGGCCTCCAGTTGGGCTTTGCACTCTTCCAGCTCCTAGGACAGTACGGTATTCTTCTCTGTAAGAACCTGCATAACAAATGATCCTTAAATCAGTTACTCTAACTGTTTCAAGTCTCGGGGGCTACTGGTATATATATATATATATATATATATATATATATATATATATTTACCAAAATTTTCTTACCCGTATGTCTTTTACATATTGCTCCGTGGCTATGGCTAAACCATTTTGAGCGGCACGGAGATACGCATCTCCCGAATTGAAGGCATCTAATGCCTCTTGGGAGAAACAAGCCTCTCGAAGAACTATCCGGCGACGCCTGTGGTTCATGGCACTCTCCACCTCGGAATTGGTGGCAGACAGCCTGTCCGCATCCTTTGTTGGAGGAACGTCTGGTGTGCGCCTTGTGTTCGCTTCCGCTTCTGGGCCAGGCGTTGGAGCCTGGCTGGTGGAGGCGCGATTGGCAACCTCTCCGGATGTAGTCCGGCGAGGTCTCTTCGTCCGGAAGACAGCACGAACGTTAATATGCCCTGAAGGAATAACACCAGGGAAAAAGAGGGTGCGCTATACCTTCGCGCCGGTGTCTCAGTCCAGACTACATTCCTTTTTACCCCACGGGGCCCTGCGGCCCCTCGTTGGCTAGCCGCTGCAGGTTCGGCCTCCCGCCTCCGAAACCTCCCCTGCAAAACACGGTCGTTGTCAGGAAAACTGAAATGCGTGAGAATGGATTCCTTCTCAAGGGGATGAGACTCCGCTCTCTGTTACCTGGGAGGCCGGGATTAACCCTGGGTAATCAGCCGTAATAGCCACCAAGGTATTGTCCTTGCTTAGCTGATGAAACACCCCGTCAATCAGCTACACCTATATGTCCGGATCCTCTTCGGAGTCCGGGTCGTGGGACCATCCTGGATCCTCGGGCTGTGGGGGACGACTGTTTATATCCTTTACTTCCTGACGCAGTTCCTGCGTTGAAATCAGAAGACTACATATTTAATCATGGGAATATAAAATGGATGGGCAAGCACAATTATCCACTTACCCAACTCAGAGGGTTGTACATAGAAAATCCGCCCTGCGGGTTGACGCAGAGGAATTCCTCCTCTTCTCCCTTGTACAAAGAGGATAAGATCTTTACTAGAGCGGCAGCTGAGGCTGGCCCCTTACGACCGTAACAGGTGGCGTCATCCTCCCCATTAAAATCCCACATGGGGTGGCCTCTATATTGAAGCGGCTGCACCCCCCGCATAATGGATGCGGCCATGACTTCATTCATGGTTAGTCAGGAATGAGCCAATAGTCTTATCCGACCCATCAGGTGAAGGACGTCCCTGTCGCCTTCTCTCTGAGAGCTCCACGGACGCCAGCTTAGGCGTTTCTTCAAGGGAGCACTGTTGAATTCGGGGAGGCCGGCTCGGATAGGATCCGGCAGCGGGACATCATCTATATAAAACCATTTTGAAGGCCAGTCCTCAGACGCCTTCTTTGGGGTTCCGGATAGATATCCGGTCCCGGCGATACGCCACACTTCGGCTCCGCCCACTTGATATATAGACCCCTCTTGAGAGCGGGGCACCAGGCAGAATAACCTCTTCCACAGCGCGAAATGAGCCTCAACACCCAAGAATAGCTCGCAAAGGGCGACGAAGCCCGCGATATGCAATATAGAGGCGGGCGTGAGATTGTGCAGCTGGAGGCCGTAGAACTCCAGAAGCCCACAGAGAAATGGATGAATTGGAAATCCAAGTCCTCTTATTAGATAAGGGATGAGGCACACCTGCTCTCCTTTGGAGGGATTGGGGGTGCTCTCTGCTTGCTCTCCGCCATTATAGGTGGCGAGTCCGGCTCAGACCGGGACCATATAGGCCTGAGGGAGAAATCCCTTGGCCTGAACTGACACTAGCTCGCTGTGCAGGATGGAGCACCTCTCCCAATCTCCGGGTTTAGGACTGGAAGGGCGAGAGGAGGAGCTGCGACGGCTGGCCATGTTGGAATGGACCTTTGCTGGAGGCGCTCTGATGATTACTCGCGGAGGGGAGAAGGTGTGGTTTGGATCTGAATCCCCATCCCATTAAATAGGCGGCTCATTTATGTGGCTAGGGGTGTGAATGTAAAAACACCCCGACTTTTCGCATTCGTTTAACACGTGGAAGACGGACATTATTGGGCATGGAAGCCAAGGTGCGCTACATTACAAAAATCGGACATTATTCAGCAGGTACACGGAATTTGGAGAAGAACCCGCCTTGCAATGTCGAAGACAATCTGCGCGCCGGGCTCGTCGTCATTGAAGCCTGGTTTGGGGGCTACCGAGGGAGTCCTGGATTAGGGGGTGTCCGGGTAGCCGGACTATACCTTCAGCCGGACTCCAGGACTATGAAGATACAAGATTGAAGACTTCGTCCCGTGTCCGGATAGGACTTACCTTGGCATGGAAGGCAAGCTTGGCGATGCGGATATTTACATCTCCTACCATTGTAATCGACTTTGTGTAACCCTAACCCTCTCCAGTGTCTATATAAACCGGAGGGTTTTAGTCCGTAGGACAACTTCATCATACAACAATCATACCATAGGCTAGCTTCTAGGGTTTAGCCTCCTTGATCTCGTCGTAGATCTACTCTTGTACTACCCATATCATCAATATTAATCAAGCAGGACGTAGGATTTTACCTCCATCAAGAGGGCTCGAACCTGGGTAAAACATCATGTTCCTTGCCTCCTGTTACCATATGGCCTAGACGCACAGTTCGGGACCCCCTACCCGAGATCCGCCGGTTTTGACACCGACACCGGTGTTTAGCATGGACAGCAGATGGCGGCCGGCATCGTCTAGTTAGCTAAGAGTAAGTTAGTACTTGTACGCTACTAGAGTGTTAGTGGGAGTAGATAGTTAACTTGGCTATGATGGTTGTCAACGTGGAAGTTCAGTACTCTATATGTGGATCAGACTAGTTACTTTGCTCTGAATGTTGAACTTTCCGTTTGAACGTATGGAATGGGCTGTTATTTTTTTAAATGGGTTGTATTTGGCCTCCACGGTTTAGAGGCTAACTTGTGGGCCTAGCAAGTTGACGCGTACACAATCAGGAGATGATTGTACGTGGAGAGGATGACAGCAGGGACCCGCCAAGGTCATGGCAGTACGCAAGCAAGTGCCTCCTTATTTCAAGCCAATAAAAAATGGCTCCTCCTAGTGGACTTCTGACATCTGGGTCCCATGCCATTGTCAACGTAGTCAATAAACGAGAGAATTGCACAACGAGCGGCTGACACCAGGGACCCAGCAGCTCGCCCAGTTATTTCTGTTTTGGCTTAATTTGATAAATGCCACTCCAAATCTGGTGTATCCGAGAAATGCCACTGCAATTTCCAAACTTTGAAAAATGCCATTTCATGCCATTTCTAGTGGCATTTTTCAAAGTCTGGAGTGTCGTTTTTCAAAGTCTGGAGTGGCGTTTTTCAAAGTTTGCAAACTACAACAGCGTTTTTCAAAGTTTGCAAAAATTGTAGTGGCATTTTTCAAAGTTTGGACGTTGCAGTGGAATTTTTATGAATCGCCATAATTGGAGTGGCATTTATCTAATTTAGTTTTGAGACAGAAGTAGGGTGTCAACTGGGTTGTGCGGGACACTCTGGCCTGTCTAGACAACCTTTTCTTTTATGTTTACCACAGACCAGCCTAGTAGTTTTTTTTTCTTTCTGAAAATGGCTAGCCCAGTTCTTTTGTGATTTGTCAAGTAAGTCGCTTTATTAGGCCTGTTGGGCTGCAAATCTTTCAAGACGAGGAGAGCTTCATTCGGCTGGCCGAGAAAATGGCCTATCAGTAATGAGAAATGGGCTGTACATTTTTAAAACACATCAAACCGACAATTATTTTCAAATATCTTTTTTTCATTTCGAGATTTTAAATTGCATTGATTTTTATGAGTGGACAATTTATTGGATTTTATATTGATATACATTGATTTTTAAAATCAATCTGAATGTGACTCGAAATTTCAGGATTAAAACAGTTCAGACCGCACCGACATATGCAAAATTTCGTATTATTTTTTAACCGTGGCCACAATATGGGCTGTAATGCTAACATAAAGAATATGGGCTCCAATAAAACCCATAAGAATTAGCAAATGGGCTGTAAATTATTTGAAATAATGGCAGATGGGTTGTATGCTATTTTCCACAGATTTGAGGCTTTCCACAGATGGCCTGTATACTGTTGGATGTCCATCGAACGGCCGTCGTGCTTCTTCAATCTCTGCTCTTCCTGCTCCAGCCACTCAAACAAGCGCCGGCGGGACTGCCTGCTCCCTCCTCCCCGTGGCCGGCTGTGCTGCCGCGCAGGCCTCACCGCCCCACCGTACTCCCATCGCTGGCCTAGCCATCCCTCTACTAACCCACACCTGTTGTTATTCTCCGGCGACGGCAGACGAACCAGTAAACCCTCGTACAGTCGTACTCCCCTCCGCATGGGAAACAAAAACAACGACCGAGTCTTCCCTGCCTCTGTGTCGTTCCCTTCCTAGGCCTCGCCGACGTCCACCGCCCTGGTGCTCTCGGCGTGGTGTGGTCGGCGTGGTCAACGACCAACATGCATCTGAATTGGACTGTACGTGGAGAGGCTGACAGCTGGGTCCACGGCCGCACGCATGGAAATGCCTCCTTATTACGTGCAAAATAATGATTTCCTCCACTTGACATCTGGGACCCACCGAAACGGCCTCTGTATTTCGCGAAAAAATGTTACCGCCGCTGACAGCTCGGACCCACCAGCTATATCTTCGCATGCAAGGAAGTGCCTCCATATTATGCACAAAAAAAAGGAATACTCCCCCTGCTAGCTGGGACCCAGTATAGTGGGCCTACTAAGTTGACGGGGACGAAGGGCTTTGTCAACTTAGTCAATATGCATGATTCTAGCTCGACTGACCGTACGATGTCCATCCAACGGCCGTAATTCTTCTTCAACCTCTGGTCTTCTTGCTCCAGCCGCCCAAAGCAGCGCCGGTTGTGCCGCCTGCTCCTGCCTCCCGTGGCCGGCTGTGCTGCCGCGGAGGCCTCACCGCCCCCATACTACTCCCACCGCTGGCCAGGCCATCCCTCCACTCCACTCACCCACACCCCCAATTATTCTGCGGCGACGGCAGCGCAGCCGAACCAGTGAACCCTCGTAACCCTCTCCGCGTGGGCATCCACTGTCGCGTATTCCCCGGGTCTGTGTCGTCCCCTTCCTACGCCTCGCCGTCGTCCACTGCTGTGGTGCTGTCGGTGTGGCGTGGTCAATGTGGTCAACGACCGAATTCCATCGGAAGAATACTATACGTGGAGAGGCTGACAGCTGGGTCCACGGCAGCCGCAAGGAAGTGCCTCCTTATTACGCAGAAAATAATTATTCCTCCACCTGACAGCAGGGACCCACTAGACGCCCACCAGTATATCGCGAAAAAAATGTTTTCCCCTGACTACTGGGACCCACCCGACGGGCCATCGTATTTCACAAAAAAACGCTTCCCCTGCTGTTAGCTCGGACCCACCGGAAGTGCCTCCTTATTACGCACAAAAAAATGAATACCCCCCTGCTAGCTGGTACCCACCTTGGTGGGAGGCTGACTTGTGGGCCTACTAAGTTGATGGGGATGGAGGGCTTTGTCAACTTAATCAATATGCACGATTCTAGCTCCAGTGACCATACGATGTCCATCCAATGGCCGTAGTGCTTCTTCAACCTTTGGTCTTCTTGCTCCAGCCGCCCAAACCAGCGCCGGCCGTGCCTCGTGCTCCTGCCTCCCGTGGCTGGCTGCGATGCGGCAGAGGCCTGACCGCCCGCTACTACTCCCACTGCTGGTCAGGCCATCCCTCTACTCACCCACACCCCCTGTTATTCTGCGGCGACGGCAGCCTCACACCGCAGCGAACCAGTGAACCCTCATACTCCTCTACGCGTGGGCATCCACTGCTTTGTCTTCCGCGGCTCCACGTCGTCCCCTTCCTAGGCCTTGTCGTCGTCCACCGCCCTGGTGCTCTCGGCGTGGCGTGGTCAACGTGGTCAAGGAATGGCTTCCATCGGACATGGACTGTACGTGGAGAGGCTGACAGCTGGGTCCACGGCCGTAGCAAGGAAGTGCCTCCTTATTACGTGCAAAATAATTATTCCTCCACCTGACAGCGGGGACCCACCGGCCGGGCGACCATATTTCACGAAAAAAACGTTTGCCCCTGACTGTTGGGACCCATCAGCTACATCTTCGCACGCAAGGAAGTGCCTGACAGTCGGGACCCACCTAGTCAAAGCATACGTAGCATTGTCATTCTAGTCGCAAACATGTACGTACATACTGGTCGATGTAGAGGCGCGCACGTGTCGTAGTAGAGGCGCGCACGTAGCATGTACATGTACATACAATGGCCAGGCTGCAAGAAAGAAAATACGGCCACGTATGTGTACATACGGGCGGGGTCTTGAACGCCTACTCGCGCATACGTACGGCTAGGGCTCGTGTACATGGCTGGGTCGGAACGGAGAAACAACATCGTCGTCGTGTTCATGGGGAGGCAACGGAATGCGTCGTGTTCATGGGGAGGCAACGGAACGCGTGGGAGCCAACTGGTTGGGTCGGAACAGAATGCGTGGCCGTGTTCATCGGGAGGGCTTGGACGGAACAGGCGATGGAAACAAGACCTGGCATACCGCAAAACGGAAGAAACGGCCTTGTGTTCGACCGGCCACGTTTGAAATGGGATCCTGTTCATTGGGAGGGGTCTGGCGTACCGCAAAATGGAGGAAACGGACCTCCTACGGTCGAAACGGGGGTCCTGTTGATCGGGAGGTGTGTGGCGTACTGCAAAATGGAGGAAACGGACTTGTGTTGGAGCACTACGGTCGAAACAGGGGTCCTGTTCATTGGGAGGGGTTTGGCGTACCGCAAAACTGGACTCCACGGGATACTATTCATCTCCACCATCGACCCCCTCCAGCCTCCACGAGCTACTGTTCATCCACCGTCGACCTCCTCCAGCCTCCACCACGCGCTACTCCACCGACTATTGTTCAACCAGCCCTCTCCACGGGCTCCTGTTCAACCACCCCTCCACGGGCTACTGTTCATCTTGCCCTCCACCATCTACTGTTCATCCTGCCCTCCATGGGGTGGTCCTGTTCATCCAGCCCTCCACGGGGTCCTGTTCATCCAGCCCCAACCGCCTCGATCGATCGGGGTCCTGTTCATCCAGAGGCAACACCACGGGGTCCTGTTCATCCACCCCCACCGAAACTGTTCATCCAAACCCCTCCCCCCTGCAACGCTCACTGTTCATCCAGAGGCAGCATCGATCGGCTTTAGTTAGCAGCAGTAGCGAAGGAATCGCTCGATTGGGTTCAGTTAACAGCCATCGATCGATCGCTCGGGTTCAGTAACGCGTAGCCTGCAGTGCAATCGCTCCGGTTCAGTTAGAGCCCAACGCCTCACTCTGGTTCAGTTAGAGCCAACGCCTCACACACACGCGTGTACGTGTACGAGAGAAACGCACATCGCTCGGCCCCCGACCTCCCACCGTAACCTGTAACTCCCTGAAATTTTCCTCGCCCTCGCTTCTACCATGGTTTTTTCCGCCATGGACGGCCCAAAGAATGTCATGCAGCTGCGTCTCTGGGCCGCCCAGGATGAAAAGCCCATTTTTTGTCATAGAAGTAGGAGCCCACCACATCTATGATGATACCGGGTTTTGTCACAATTATCGTCATAGAAGTGTCATATGTATGACAGAAAAAAAAATTGTTTGGCCCAAAATGTCACGGATGTGTCTTTTTTTGTAGTGAGATTATCAGGCAACGGTTTAAGCTCAAACACGGGATCCCCCTTGGGTGGAGGGGGATCCCCTAGGATTTCAATAGGCAAATTGTGTTTCAGAATAGGTTCCTGTTTAAAGAATACTTCATCTATTTCCCTTCTTTCATTCATAAACATATCATTCTCATGTTCTAGCAAATATTGTTCTAAAGGATCACTAGGAGGTACGGCAATAGAAGCAAGACCAATAATTTCATCCTTACTAGGCAATTCTTCTTCACGGTGTTGTTTACTAAATTTAGAGAAATTAAATTCATGAGTCATATCATCCAAGCCAATAGTAACAACATTCTTTTCGCAGTCTATCTTAGCATTAACAGTGTTCAAGAAGGGTCTACCAAATATAATGGGACAAAAGCTATCTTGTGGGGAACTAAGAACAAGAAAATCAGCAGGATATTTAGTTTTCCCGCACAAGACTTCAACATCTCTAACAATTCCCACTGCTGAAATAGTATCTCTATTAGCAAGTTTAATTGTGACATCAATATCTTCTAACTCAGTAGGTGCAATTTCATGCTTGATTTCTTTATACCAGTCATAAGGTATAACACTAGCACTAGCACCCATATCACATACGCCATGATAACAATGTTCTCCTATTTTAACAGAAATAACAGGCATGCCTACCACAGGTCTATGTTTATATTTAGCACAAGGTTTAGCAATTCTAGCAGTTTCACCACAGAACTGAATAACATGCCCATCAATATTATCAGACAAGAGATCTTTAACAATAGCAACATTAGGTTCTACTTTAACTTTCTCAGGAGGTGTATATGTTTTAGTATTGCTTTTACGAACCACAGTTGAAGCTTTAGCATGATCATTTATCCTAACATGGAAAGGTGGTTTCTCAACATAGCAAGTAGGAACAACAGGATCATTATAAGTGACAGTCTTTTCTTCAACTTTAATTGGTGCAGCTACTTTTACTTCTATGGGAGGATGATATTTAAACCACTTCTCCTTAGGGAGATCAACATAAATAGCAAAAGATTCACAGAAAGAAGCTACTATCTCACAATCAAGTCCATATTTAGTGCTAAACTTACAGAAAATATCGGTATCCATAAAAGATTTAACACAATCAAACTTAGGTGTCATACCTGACTCCTTACCTTTGTCGAGATCCCAATCTTTAGAGTTGTGTTTAATTCTATCCAATAAATCCCATCTAAATCCAATAGTCTTCATCATAAAAGAGCCAGCACAAGAAGTATCGACCATGGTGCGATTATTTTCAGAAAGCCGAGCATAAATTTTTTGAAGAATTGTTTCTCTTGGGAGCTCATGATTGGGGCATGAATATAACATTGATTTAAGCCCCCCCCCAAGCTTGAGCGATGCTTTCTCCTTCGTGAGGCCAAAAATTATATATATAATTGCGGTCATGATGAACAAGATGCATAGGTTAATACTTTTGATGAAATTCCAATTTCAATCTTCTATAGTTCCATGATCTTGTATCATCACATAGCCTATACCATGTCAATGTGTCTCCCTTCAAAGATAAAGGGAAGACCTTCTTCTTAGCAACATCATCGGGTATACCAGCAAGCTTAAATAATCCACAAACTTCATCCACATATATTAGGTGTTCATCACGATGCTTTGTTCCATCTCCTGTAAAAGGATTAGCTAGCAGTTTTTCTATCATACCCGAAGGATACTCATAAGGAATTTCATTTTCAATAGGTTTAGTAGGTTGAGGAGAAACTCTTTGCTCTACTGGTCGGGGTGAAGATACCCCGAACAAGCCCCTCAGAGGATTACTTTCCATAGTAACAAGTGACAGTAAATTTCAGCACACTATATAAATTTTTCCTTACCAAATTCCACCTACCAAAGGCGCTTCACTCCCCGGCAACGGTGCCAAAAAAGAGTCTTGATGACCCACAAGTATAGGGGATCTATCGCAGTCCTTTCGATAAGTAAGAGTGTCGAACCCAACAAGGAGCAGAAGGACATGATAAGTGGTTTCAGCAAGGTATTCTCTGCAAGTACTGAAATAAGTGGTAACAGATAGTTTTGTGATAAGATAATTTATAATGAGCAACAAGTAACAAAAGTAAATAAAGTGCAGCAAGGTGGACCAATCCTTTTGTTGCAAAGGACAAGCCTGGACAAACTCTTATATAAGGAAAAGCGCTCCCGAGGACACATGGGAATATCGTCAAGCTAGTTTTCATCACGTTCATATGATTCGCGTTCGGTACTTTGATAATTTGACATGCGGGTGGACCGGCGCTTGGGTGTTGTTCTTACTTGAACAAGCATCCCACTTATGATTAACCTGTATTGCAAGCATCCACAACTACAACAAAAGTATTAAGGTAAACCTAACCATAGCATGAAACATATGGATCCAAATCAGCCCCTTACGAAGCAACGCATAAACTAGGGTTTAAGATTATGTCACTCTAGCAACCCATCATCTACTTATTACTTCCCAATGACTTCCTCTAGGCCCAAATAATGGTGAAGTGTTATGTAGTCGACGTTCACATAACACCACTAGAGGCAAGACAACATACATCTCATCAAAATATCGAACGAATACCAAATTCACATGACTACAAATAGCAAGACTTCTCCCTTGTCCTCAGGAACAAACATAACTACTCACAAAGCATATGCATGTTCATAATCAAAGGGGTAATAATATGCATAAAGGATCTGAACATATGATCTTCCACCAATTAAACCAACTAGCATCAACTACAAGGAGTAATTAACACTACTAGCAACCTACTAGCACCAATCGCGGACTTGGAGACAAGAATTGGATACAAGAGATGAACTAGGGTTTTGAGATGAGATGGTGCTGATGAAGATGTTGATGGAGATTGCCCTCTCCCGATGAGAGGAGCATTGGTGATGACGATGGCGATGATTTCCCCCTCCAGGAGGGAAGTTTCCCCGGCAGAACAGCTCTACCGGAGCCCCAGATTGGTTCCGCCAAGGTTCCGCCTTGTGGCGGCGGAGTTTCGTCCCGAAAGGTTGCTTCCTATTTTTTTCTCGACGAAAGACTTCATATGGGAGAAGATGGTCATCAGAGAGCCACCAGGGGGCCCACGAGGTAGGGGGAGCGCCCTAGGGGGGGCGCCCCCACCCTCGTGGATAGGGTGTGGGCCCCCTGGTCTTCATCTTTGGCGAGGATTTTTCATTATTTATTATAAGGTATTCTGTGGAGTTTCAGGACTTTTGGAGTTGTGCAGAATAGGTCTCTAATATTTCCTCCTTTTCCAGCCCAGAATTCCAGCTGTCGGCATTCTCCCTCCTTATGTAAACCTTGTAAAATAAGAGAGAATAGCCATAAGTATTGTGACATAATGTGAAATAACAGCCCATAATGCAATAAATATCGATAAAAAAGCATGATGCAAACTGGACGTATCATACACTAATGGGTACGGTGATTGAGAGGATTTCATCCGCCGAAAGCGGGTTGCACGAAGCATTTATGAGTCTGCTGAAAGGCTTTGAGGTATGTGAAATAGTGTATGTTTTTGACAGTACCGCACACGTTAGGTGTGCCCTATGTAGATAGTAGCCCCTGAGACTCTGGTTGCCTCGAGAACGGCAACAAACAGAGGATCATAGTCCCAGGTAATAATCAGGCTGCCTTCATGTGCAGGTGGCTGAAGGTACGGTGGCTAGCCGGACTGGTGATTTTGCCGAGCTAAAGCGGTAATTCGATGTGGCAGATGCCGACATCGTGCTTGTCAACAAGCGGCTCGATGAGGCACAGGGTATGTGATTTCTCCGGTGATCAACACATAGTAAGAGGAGCATGATGCCAGTATCTTTAATATGTTGTAACTACAGATGGAGCTGCCGCCGTGGAGACCCTTCAGGCGAAACTTGCCCGAGCCAAGGAACAAGCTAGGAATAGTGATGCGGCCGCTCTAAAGGCGGTCGAAGAGCTGAGGGCCGAACAGGCTGCGCATTGCCAAAGCAAGGAAGAAATAGCCAAGATGGCCGTTGAGTTGAAAGATGCCGCCGACCGTTACCAGCTTCTTAAAAAAGAAAGCCGAGCAAAGGAGACGGACCTGGAGAAGGCCATGGTAGCAGCCAAGGAAGCCCGCTCCAAAATTAGAGCGGCGAAGGAAGAGCTGCATCAAGCTAGAGATATCGCGGCTGGGAAGCCCTTTCTGTTGCGAACGAAGTTCGGGTATCCGAAGTATGCCCCTCTTGATCAACTATGGAGTTCTGCAGACGCGTACGTGGATTTGGTAGTAAGTGCTACTAATGCGGCCGAGTACTTCAAGGATCAAAAAGATCGTGAAGTGGAAAAGCTGTTCTGGTCACAGTTCCATGTTCCAGTGTGTCCGCTGCTGTTGAATGAGCGAATGGCCAAGTGGGCTGAGCTCCATAGGTTGTCCGAGCTTGCCATGAGGTCTGTTGTGGATCATCTATGGCCGGAAGGGCCAAGGCCGAATAGTTATTTTAGTTTAGTGCAACAGTTCCTTGGTGTTGTGCCGCACATCGATGCTATGAAGAGGTCGGCGTGCATAGAGGGTGCGCGTATGGCACTTGCCCGTGTCAAGACATACTGGGCAGAGATGGAGGCCACCGCTATTGCAACCCAGAGTTCGGCCATAGGCCGGGTATCTACCGAGCACTACTTTGAAGAAGTCCTTGAAGGCGCTCGTTCAATAGAGGCGCAGTGCTCGAAGAATATTATGTTCTAGTGACATGTATTCCCATTGTAAAAACAATGTTTTATTGAATTATAAGGGCTGTGTTTATACTTTTGCCTGGAAGTATTATGATGCCTCCTGTGTGGCCGTTTATGTATATATGTATATAACCTGAAAGTTTGCAGTCGTCGGCTTCAGCCCCCACGCATGTAATGTGGGGGTGTTCGCAAAAAATGCGTATTCACACTTGATCCATCGTCTTGGTCCACTAAGGAGGTGGTAGCGCAGCGAACGAGGCAATCCGACTATATTGGTTTAACACTTTCACTTAGCCATAGGAGTTTGACGGTGGGACTACTATATAGCCCCTGGTACCTCCGCGCTTGCCTGAATACGGTGCTTGTACGTACATGACCAGGAAATAGCCCTTCATTAATGTGGAGGAATCCCGAAGATTCTGCAAAGTCATCGAGTGGTTGACCAGTCTCGCGCTTTATCATGACAGCCAGTTTTCGGCTTTCTCTACTGAGGTGCTCATCCAGATGAACCAGGGCA
This sequence comes from Triticum aestivum, assembly GCF_018294505.1. Lineage (NCBI taxonomy): Eukaryota > Viridiplantae > Streptophyta > Magnoliopsida > Poales > Poaceae > Triticum > Triticum aestivum. The sequence continues at coordinate 600,378,529 of NC_057797.1, read as the reverse complement.
CAAACACAGTAGTTCTCCCGGTGCTGCCTTAGCCGATAGAGCAGAACGTAAGGTAGTAAAACACGGGAGCTGGGCAAACCCAACATTTGACCAAAGACATGATTCGAAGTTGATGCATATAAGGACAAATTCGTGACACCGGACACTCCCTAAGGTATTCGGTCTTTATAACATATGTCGGGCTGAACGATGCCCTTTAATAATAAACCCTGAGTGTCCAGGTACGTGCAATATTCTAACGTGGTGAAATGCCAATAACGTCAGCATCCTTCTCGGTTGTATTGAGTATCCGGAGGATGTGGACAACAACAGACAATAAAAAAGGTTTACGCAGGGTCTTAATCTTAAAAGAAACCCTTGAGCGGGTCCCTGCTGCACGTCTGCGCCTGTGTCTCCGTTGTGCCGTGTCCTGGACGGGTGTAGCACGATTTTCATCTGTAAAAGAGAAGAAGTTAGGTGAAAGTTGTCATGCCAAAAATTTGGTTATTCTCCATAAACAATTAAAATTCAAGATAAGTCAAGTTGAGCCGAACTAGCCCTGATTACACGCGGGAAGCCCCTGGTACCGTCTATGAGGGTTTAACCATCACACCAATCTCAGGTATATCTACTGATGCGCCGGACTCGTCTAACCGTGTCCGCGGTCTTGACGACCTGTCATTTATTCTAGTTGGTGAGGCCGTCTAGTGCTCGGCTATCAAAGCCGCCGCATGTTCTTCCGCGCGTAGAGAACGCTCAATATTTCCACTAACTGTGATAGTGCCACGTGGACCGGGCATCTTAAGCTTAAGAGAAGCGTAATGTGGTATCGCATTAAAGCGAGCGAAAGCTGTTCTTCCGAGTAGTGCTTGATAGCCGCTTCAGAATGGAGCAATGTCGAAGTCTAACTTCTCACTTCGATAGTTGTCGGGTGAACCGAATACAACCTCTAGCATTAGAGAGCCCGTGGAGCGGGACTCCAGGCCCGGTATTACTCCCTTGAAGGTAGTATTACTGCGGCTGATTTTTGTCGGGTCTATCCCCATTTTACGGACTGTGTCCTGATATATCAGATTCAGACCACTGCCGCCGCCCATAAGGACTCGTGTGAGATGGTATCCATTTATCATTGGGTCTAACACCAAGGAAGCCAATCCTTCATGTCGGATGCTTGTCGGGTGATCCCTGCGATCAAAAGTGATCGGGCAGGCCAACCAGGGGTTGAACTTAGGGGTGACGGGCTCTACGGCGCATATGTCTCGGAGTGCATGTTTCCTTCTCCTCTTTGTCACGTGGATCATGTTTACTGTTTTAACCTCTGGTGGGAAATTTTTTCTGTCCTCCGGTGCATTGCTGGCGAGGTTCATCCTCGTCTTCGCTTGGTGTCTCCCTCCCCTTGTGTTCGGCGTTTAGCTTACCGGCCTGCTTGAAGACCCAACATTCTTTGTGGGTGTGATTTGCAGGTTTATCGGGGGTGCCATGAATCTGACATAATTTGTCTAGAATCTTGTTTAGGCTGGACGGTCCATCTTTGCTGCCTTTGAAAGGCTTTTTCCACTGACCTGGTCAAGAGCCCCTGAATCCGGCGTTTACTGCCGTATTATCTGGGCTGTCTTCTTTATTTCGACGCTTGCTTTTACTACGTCGTGGTTTTCCATTGCCATCCCTGACTTCGTATGTGTTTGGTCGCTGGTGCTACTGCGGGCTAACTAGCTATCTTCGCCCGCGCAAAAGCGGGTCATGAGGCTTGTCAGGCCTGCCATTGTTCTCGATTTTTCTTGGCCGAGGTGTCTGGCGAGCCATTCGTCTCAGACGCAGTGCTTGAAAGCTGCTAAGGCTTCGGCGTCCAGACAGTCGATGATTTGGTTCTTCTTAGTGAGAAACATGTTCCAAAGCTTTCGGGCTGACTCTCTGGGCTGTTGAATTATATGACTTAAATCGTCTGCATCCAGAGGTCGGACATAGGTTCCTTGAAAATTAGCCCGAAAAGCATCCTCGAGCTCTCCCCAACTTCCAATTGAGTTTTCGGGGAGGCTTTTCAGCCAGTGCCGAGCTGGTCATTTAAGCTTGAGGGGCAAGTACTTGATGGCGTGGAGACCGTCTCCGCGAGCCATATGGATATGGAGGATAAAGTCCTCAATCCAGACCCCAGGGTCTGTGGTCCCGTCGTACGCCTCTATGTTCACTGGTTTGAATCCTTCTGGGAATTCATGGTCCAGCACCTTATCGGTGAAACATAGGGGGGGTGCGGCACCCCTGTATTTGGATGTATCATGGCGTTCGGACGGTTGTAGTATTCGGTTTTGGTTTTGTGCCGGAGCGCGCTTCCTAGATCCATAGATGGATCTGGTCATACTGGATTTTGGCGCAAGTCCTCATGTAGGTCGTGTGTGGACTTATGTGCGGCCTTGTTAGCCGCTCTATCACGGTCACAAGGTGGTTGATCGGGCTGATTGGCCATTTTATTTTTTTTGGCTGTGTGGGCTCTAAGGCGTCTTCATCGAATTCAGGTAATAGCTTGCGCTTTGGATAGCTCTTTGTGTGGTAACTTCCACCATACTTTTCTTCGTTGTCGAGCACTTTGTTCCACCTGCTGTTGAGCGTATTTTGTGCGGCCTTAAGCCTTTGCTTCTGCTTCTTCAGACTCCTCGCTGTGGCAATAAGCCTGCTGCAGAGGTTCTCTTGTTCCAAGTGCCTTTCTGGGATGATGTGTGCATCTTCGTCTGGGCTGTTTTCCTCCCCGAAGGGGGGGGGGGTTGATGAGGTTTATCTGTGGCATCACCGTGTTCGGACATCGGATCCGTACTATGTTCGCCATTTGCAGTTTCACCATGCTCTGCTGCCAGGTCAATGTGGTCGTCGTTTCTTCTGGAGTCGACTGGAGTGTTATTTTCTCGTGCGCAGTTATCCATGTTTTTGCCGAGGCGGGATTTGGGGCGGCGCCTACGCCGACACTTTGTTTGCTTCTTGGAGGGGTTATCTTGTCGCCATTGCCTTCTTCAGGTGTATCCACCACGTATATGTCATGTGATGAAGTGGCTGTCCGGCGCTCTATGGACACTGGTTCCTGTTCCTCTCCTGCATCGTCATCCATGCCGTCGATGTCTTCGGAGTCGAAATCGAGCATGTCGGTTAAATCGTCGACAGTGGCTACTAGGTGGGTGGTGGGTGGGCAGCGAATTTCTTCGTCGTCTGCATCCCCTCCTAGTCGGACATAGTTCGGCCAAGGTTCTCCTGACAAGGAGAGATACCTTAATGAATTTAGCACATCGCCAAAAGGTGAGTGCTGAAAGATATCCGCGGAGGTAAACTCCATGATCGGCGCCCAATCGGATTTGATAGGCACGAACGCAGGCGGCTCGGAGTCCATGACCGGAGACGAATCCAGTGGTTCGGCAACACGGCTCTCGTAAGGGGTGAAGTCAGTATCTGGCTCCATCGCCACTGAGAGTGCGGCCTCCATGGCGAGGTCTATCCATGTAACACCCCGGATGTAACCTACCTTATTTGTATTCCAACTCTTGCCGTTTCTGGCACTAAGTTATGATATATCCTCGTTGTCGGGTTTTGCCTTCGTGTGTTTTCGTCTGTTTCATGCATCTCATATCATGTCATCATGTGCATTGCATTTGCATACGTGTTCGTCTCATGCATCCGAGCTTTTTCCCCGTTGTCCGTTTTGCATTCTGGCGCTCCTATGTCCTCCGGTGTCCCTTTCTACCTCTTTTCGTGTGCGGGTGTTAAACGTTTTCAGATTGGACCGAGACTTGTCATGCGGCCTTGGTTTACTACCGGTAGACCGCCTGTCAAGTTTCGTGCCATTTGGACTTCGTTTGATACTCCAACGGTTAACCGAAGGACCGAAAAGGCCTCGTGTGTGTTTCAGCATAACACCCCTCCAAAGTGGACCAAAACGCACCTAAACCACTCCCATCACCTAGGCCATTCGACCACGATCGCGTGGCTGCAAACCGCACCTCATTTGGAGCTTCCTAGCTCCCTCTACCTCTATAAATAGATCCCCTCCTGAAAATTGCGGGTCAAAACACCCCTAAACCCTAGATCCGCTCCTCTACAGTCGCCGGACATGTCCGGAGCCTAGCCAGACATGTCACGCCGCCGCCGCCGAGCAATCCCCTCACGCCACGTGGCCCTGCACCACATGGCCCTGCGCCACGTGGCCCTGCGCCACTCCCTCTGCCGCCGGCCCGAGGAGGCCCGCGTCCGGTCCCCCCGGCCCGGAGAGGCGCCCGCGCCTGCCGCCTTTCTCCTCCAACTGCGCGCCGCCATCGCCCTCATCGCCGGTGTTCCGGCGCTGCCCGCCACCGCGCCGGACGCCACTCCGCCACCACGCCGGCGCTGTCCTGCCGCGGTGACCACCGCTTCTTGCCGGTGCCGCTGACGCCGCCCTTCGCCGCACCTCCTCCCACTACTAGGAAAAGGGCTATAGATGGAAATGACACTAATGGCGCACCAGACATGTGGTGCGCCATTAGTATATACTAATGGCGCACCATGTGTTGCTGCGCCATTAGTGTCCAAATACTAATGGCGCACCACATCCACGGTGCGCCATTAGTAAGAAATTTATTTTTTCATTTTTTTCAAAACTAGTAATGGCGCACCGTGGGTGTGGTGCGCCATTACTAGTTAAACTAGTAATAGCGCACCACATCCACGGTGCGCCATTAGTAACAGTTTTGTTTTCATTTTTTTTTCAAAACTAGTAATGGCGCACCGTGGGTGTGGTGCGCCATTACTAGTTAAACTAGTAATGGCGCACCACAACCACGGTGCGCCACTAGTAAATTATTTTCAATTTTTTTTCAAAATGTTTTTATTTTGTTTTCAAAACTAGTAATGGCGCACCAGTGGACAGTGCGCCTTTACTAGTTAAAACTAGTAATGGCGCACTGTCAACTGGTGCACCATTACTAAGTTTTTTTTAAATCAAAATTTGTTTTTTTTGAAAACTACTAATGGCACACCATGGGTGTGGTGCGCCATTACTAGTTTAACTAGTAATGGCGCACCACTCCCACGGTGCGTCATTACTAACTTGGCCCAAAACTTCCACCGAGTG
>NC_057797.1:600351384-600373266 GCF_018294505.1 Triticum aestivum | reverse complement strand
AAATGATGGAAATGTCAAAAAATAAAAGAAAATAAGTTTTCCATGTGATATGTGGTCTAGTTATTGGGAAAATTTACAAATATGAATTTCGACTTTATTTGCAAAATCTCTCTGAAATTTGTAAAATGGGCATAACTTTTGCATACGAACTCGGATTAAAAGGTTTTCTATATGAAAAATCATCTACTCGAAAAGTTACGGGGCTTCTAAGATCCGGAGGAAAAAAAATTCAAAAAATTTCAAACTTACTAGTGGCGCACCGTATGCTAGGTGCGCCACTAGTAACAGAAAAAAAAATTGGTTTTGAAAAAAAATATTGAATTATTTTTCAAAATATGATACGTAATATGATCGGGAAGTTTGAAATATTTTTCCAAAATTTCATCATACTCATGAACATGAACAAAGTCCTAGACATCAGCAAGGTTTAATAGGATTGATATGATAGATATATCAACAAGTGCCTGTGAAGTGAGGTGGTGCTAGGTTTGGATAGAACTATGAAGTTAAGCGTGCTTGGGCTGGAGTAGTGTGAGGATGGGTGACCTTTCGGGAAGTTTCACCACAGAGTGCAATTTGACCTGAGATTAAGCATATTGACTCGAGATTAAGCCATAGTGACCCGAGATTAAGAAAAAAAATAAAAAAAAATTGAATTTAAAAAAAAATGAAAAAAAATTATTACTAATGGCGCACTTCTATGTGGTGCGCCATTACTAAGTCAGATAGTAATGGTGCACCTCTAGGCATACTAATGGCGCACCAGTGGTGTGCCATTAGTAAAAGATACTAGTGGCGTGATACTAATGGCGCACCAGTAGTGCGCCATTAGTAGGAAAAACTGGTGCGCCACTAGTAGGCCTTTTCCTAGTAGTGTCCCCGCCAGATCCGGCCCCGGCGACCTCATCTCCGGCCGGTGCCTCCATCTCCGGTGACTTCAACCCCGACGAACCTCGAGACTCGTGCTGCTACAGTCCTCCAAACCCTAGATCCGATTTGGATCCGGTTGACTTTTGCCTCCCTCCTAGTTATTTTTTGCATACTTCCACATGCCATAACTCTACATCCGTAGCTCCGATTCGTGCGTGTAGCATATCAAAATGTTCACATCGAAGAGTACATCATTTTATCTCATTGCATCATTTTCTTTTGAGCTCATCTTGATGCCTGAAATGCTTTTGGAAGAGGGCTATGTGATGATAGTTTCAGATCTGTTTCAGCAAATGCACTTTTGTCATTTTTGCCATGATTAATGTGTGCATGCTATGATCCTGAGCTCTACATGTGTTTTGAAGTATGCCATGCCATCTTTACAGGGGTGTATGCCATGTATTTTTGTGATCTTTGTGGTGACTAGCACAAGCATGCAAAGTAGCTTACTCAATGATGCTGATTTCAGGGACTTAGAATTTCACTAAGTCCTTGCCCTGTCATTATTTTTATGCCATATGTTCATGTTGTTTCCTAGTGATCCGTGCCTCTTTTGAGCATGATCAGTAAGGATGTTTTGTAGATCATGTTGTGCTCTATCCATTCATGTCTTTGTTTGCAATTATGGAGCAGCCTAGCTTGAGTCAATCGAGCTCTACTTTTGCTATAAAATGTTCCTGGCAGATTGTTAACATGTTTAGCAATTTTGCCGAGCTTGTTCACTAGTGCAGAACCGGGCAATAGCACCGGTTTGTAAGGCCCTTTAGTGCCGGTTTCGTAACCGGCGCTAAAGTGTAGGCACTAAAGGCCCCCCCTTTAGTACCGGTTCAGCATGAACCGGTGCTAAAGGGCAACCACGTGGCATGAGCCAGCTTCGGGGGAAGGGAGCCCTTTAGTACCAGTTGGTGTCACCAACCGGTATTAAAAGGTTGGGGGGGTTTGGGCTTATGATTTCTTTTTCATTTAATTTTGTGTTTTCCATTTAATTCTTTTTCATTTGCTGGTATTTTGCGATACTACATATTGTACACGTTATGCATATATATAAATAGAATTTCTAGTAGAACCGATCATAATATATATATATATATCATCGAATGTCTCACAACCACCATTAATTAATTCACACATATATACAGACATGTATATATATATATACAATTTCTCCTAATTGGTGCCTTCGGAGCACGATAACAATTGGAAGTGGTTCATGGGGGCGGTAGCGGGTAATAGTATTCTCCTTTGGGATCTATGACCTGGTCGAGCAAAAATCCCGCTATTTCCTCTTGAATTGCTTGTATGCGCTCCTTTGTTAGGAGCTTCGCCCGCACCTCTTTGACCTATTAAGAAGGAGATCAATATGCATGTGTATTAGTTGTGTGACTAGATATCGATAATAGTGTAAAAATTGTGAATAGTGTTCTGACAAACATACCCACTCCTGTCTTTGAGATTTGCTCCTTTCCGACATCATCATGCGAATGTTCTCACAAACGTAGTATGCACACAGATTACTCCCCGGCGCCTGCTTCAGGGCCTTTACGAGAATGTAATTTGATCAGATAATAATTAATCAAGCATGATAATTAAAGAGATGGCAACTAGCTAGTACTACTTAATTACTTACCTGGGGTCGATACCATTTCAGATTTTGGTTCCATGGGCCTGGAGTGGCCCTGATGAACTTTGCCCAAGCCCTGCCCGCCGACAAAGAAAATGAATAAATGGGTTATTAAATAGTTGTTATCAGGAAATGATGAACTAATTAAATAGGCCAAGATATAGTTAATAATGATTGAAATTACCTGTTGACTATCCCCTTCACGATGGTGTAGTCACTTGCTTTCTTAAGTAGTGAGTCTAGTACTTCAACTATTCCTTCATCAACTTTAATGATTAACAAGATCCAGTGAAATCTGCATGCACACACGTTTGCATGTCTTAATTAAGCGGGCATATGTAAGCAAAAACATGTAGCTAGCTAGTAGGCAAAAACAAATTTTGTAGTACAAGACAATGTGACTCACTCGAAGTTGCAAGGAAGTAGTATATCTTCATTGTATTTGAGGCACTTGAAGAACTCTAGCATGCTTTCCTTTACACTTTTTTCGTAATATGGATCTAATTTCCATGTGTATTCATTAATGGTATTTGGGTCAACGAACCCAATGCCACAGCGTCCACCTTTTTTCATTTCATAAATCTTCATCCTGCATAATACCACAGAAAAGAATATAGTGAGGATAATTATAGGTAATGATTGATCAAAATGATCACTACAGCTAGCTTGAGAGTTAAATTACAGAAAGAAATCACTTACAGACAATAGCAACTGACGATAGATTTGTCGAGTGCGTCTTGATTGTATAGCTGAAACAGTTCTGAATACTCAACGACCAGAGCTTTCTCATGGTAGTAATGCTCCTCCTTGACATTCACCATGAGGGACTCTCGAATGGAAATCTTGGTAATGTCCATGTACCATCGATGCAATTCATACATTCTCGTTGGGAGGTTCTTGACCTCGTCTGGCTCGACCAAAGGTTGGCCCCGGACATATTTCCGTTGTATTTTCTCCTCTCTAGTCGGAGACATGGGCTCCATATTGAGGAGTTGTCCAATAGTGATCCCGATCGCTTCAGCCTGCGCAATATGCTCCTCGGTTATTACCACATCGCCCACCCCGGGAACGTTAACAGTTTGCCCACAATAATATTGGGCGCGCCTACTCTCATGTGTTGTTGGCATAACAAGCGGGGGGATTGATTGCGCCGCCTGTTCTCCCAGCTGGGGAACAGTTTTACCGCTCCTTTTGCCAGCTGATTTGCTCGAGCTCGAGCTCGCCTCTTTCTGTAGACGTGCTCGATTTAACTTCTTGATGTGGCGCTCATAGTTTGTGTCAACAGGCTTGGGAGCTGGTGCTCTAGCCATACGAATGAAGTGGTCAATCTTTTCCACAGGCACTTTCTCCCTTGGCGGCGATGGCGGTTTTGGTGCAAAATGGTCTTCCACCTCGGCCTTTGATATGGCTACATTTTCCTCCTAGGACTTGTCGTAAGGCCTCTGCGGAAGAGGCACGAGGCTTGGACCATATTGAAATCGCTTGCCTCCGCCAGTACCTCTAGTACTACCTCGACTTGTACCGCTACGTACCACAGCTGAGGCGGCTCTCTTCCGTGATTGCTGAGGCGGCAAAGACGGATGATGTGGATGAGTTGGAGGAGGAGGAGTGGCCTGAAGCTGTGCCGGACTTGGAGGAGGAGTGGCCTGACGCTTTGCCGGACTTGGAGGAGGAGGAGTGGCCTGAAGCTGTGCCAGACATGGAGGAGGAGTGGCCTGATGCGTTGGTGGACTTGGAGGAGCGGGAGTCTGCTGACTCGGTGGCGGACTTCGATGAGGAGTTGGATGACGCGGTGTCGGTGGCCTTCGAAAGATGATGCAATCATTTCTCCATAGGATGGTACGATGGTTGGCCTCTCCCTGTGTGTGCTCATCGTCACCTCCAGGAATGTCAAGCTCTAGCCCCGAATATTGGTCACCACCTCATCAACCAAGACACGAGCATAGCCCACTGGAATCGGGTTGCAATGGAAGGTTGCCTCGGCGGGATTTGTAAAAGCAAGGGCGTCCGCCACCTTCATGGATATGTTCTTCCTTTTAAAGTGTAGCTCGCAGTTAGTGTTCTCCATGATGTCATCCACTGGGTAGCTATCCAGCAATGCGTCACCCGGGGCGGAACCCACGCTGCTTCTCGGCATGGATGGGACGGTGCTATCCAATGGTGGATCATATGCTAGCTGCTGAGACCCCCTTTGCTGGCTAAGTGAGTCGATCTGCTCCTGCTGCCGCTGGAATTTGCCTGCCAAGTTCGCGTGCGCTGATTCTAGGCCTGGAAGGCGTTCATAGTCTAGTTTCCTCTGCTCCTCCTCCATCTTCCTCTTCTTCTCCTCCACAATCTTCTTTCTCGCACGGGTTCTGTAGTCGGCGTTCCAGTCCGAAAACCCCTCATACCACGGCATAGCGCCCATGCCTCATGTTCTTCCCGGGTGTTCAGGATTTCCCAGGGCATGCATAAGCTCATCGTTCTCTCTATTGGTCTCGAACACCCCTGATCGAGCCTCTTCTATTGCAACAAGTAGCTTATCTTCGGCTCCGTCCAGACATGCCTTCTTCGAAACTTTGCCTGTCTTCGGGTCCAACTCCCCCCATGCGCATAGAACCAAGTCCTGCACCTGGGGGGCCAGCTCAATGTTTCTGGAGTGACACCTGCATCCAGCATCTCTTTCTTAGACTTATCCCACTTAGGCATTCCCACCGCATAGCCACCTCGCCCCATCTTATGGAACTTATCCTTTTTTGCGGCATTGGCCTTGTTTATTCTCGACCGTTCCTTAGATAATTGCAAATCCTTGAATTTCACGAAATCGTCCCAATGAGCACTTTGCTTCTCTAGTGTTCCCTCGAATACTGGAGTCTTCCTTCCTCCCTTGACGTACTTGGCCCATTCATGAATCTTATGGTTCTTGAATGCAACCGCCATCTTCCTAAGAGCAGCATCCTTGACTTTCTCCACATCTACATCTGTGAAATGATCTGGTAGGGTGAAATGTTCCATGAGCGTTTCCCAAAGCAGAAGTTTTTGTCTGTCATCGACAAAAGTAACTCCAGGACGTGGCTTTGCTGGCTCTCTCCATTCTTGAAGGGAGATCGGGAGTTGGTCCTTCACAAGAACTCCGCACTGACGAATGAACTTTTCTGCAATCTTCTTAGGCGCTAATGGTTCACCATTAGGTTTGATGGCCTCGATATTGTACTTTATGCCCTCCTTCAAATTTTTGTTCGGGCCTCGTTTCCTGTTGCCTGAAGATTTGCTCGATCCGGATGGCTAAAAGAAGAAAGATCGAGTCGCTAATATATCTTCAAGTCATTTAAAACATGTGATGATCACCGGATGCCTGCTTATATAAATATATATACCTCGCCGGTCTTTGTTGTTTCAAGATCAACATTTTCTTCGTCATGTTCATAGTTCATGACTTCATCAATTCGGTCGTCGTGATCGAATATCATATCACCCTCCCCGGTGTTGTTTAGATATTCGGAGCCGTCATAATATTCTTCATTCTGATCATCATCTGGCCCGCAAGGATTGCGTATGATATTGAACAGGGCCTCTTCTCCCTTTCTGCCGGTATTGTCCGCCATAGGTTTTTTTAACTAATCCGAAAGAAATATATTCAAATTACAATGCATGGATGCAATCAATTAATAAGGAAAAACTGAATCAATCATAGTACATAATAAGCATTATCGAATATAATCTCGAATACGTCGTCTCGAATAATAGATATAATCTCGAATACATCGTCTCGAATAATAGATATAATCTCAAATACATCGTCTCGTATAATAGATATAATATCGAATACATCACTAGCTAGCTAGCTAGCAAGCTAATAAAGATCGAATACTACAGAGTAATCTAGGCCACTCGCAGTTCCTGAGGTGCGGGCGGTGGACACCCAAAGAGAAGGAACCATCACTGGATCATAGCACGGGTGATCTCCCAAAAGAACCTGCCAGGTATTGGAGAACCTGACATCCATAGCAGCCATGTAGCGATGGACGTGCTCGTCCTCCTCCCTGACACGGCGACATACCACCTCCGGCGGGGCCGGCTCCCTCCGCACCGAAAGTGGCCCACGCGAATGCCACCAAAGGAGATGAGGGTCGATGACGGGACCCGGGGCCGGGTTCCTCACCAAGCATCGCGCCCCTGAAGGTAGCACCTCCCAGTGCCAGCCCGGCAGAGCCCAGTCCCAGACATGGGTCCTCTGAAGCAGAACATCGTCGCGAACGGGTCGACGGCGAGGATGCGGGCCGGGCATCATCGAGAACAAATACTATATGCCGCAAAAGTAAAGTAACATTTTTTAAATGATGGATTGTGATTTCATATATGCAAATTCTAAATTTATAACTAAAACTAACATTTCTAATATTTCTATAACTAAAACTAACATTTCTAATATTTCTATAACTAAAAAACATTTCTATATAACTAACATTTCTAATATTTCTATATAACTAACATTTCTATAACTAAAACTAACATTTCTAATAATTCTATAACTAAAAAACAGAAAGATTGCTAACAATTCTATAACAATGTGTGTGTGTGTGTGGTTGGCGGCTGGGGCAGGAGCTCACTGGTGAGGCGCGACGAAGGTGGGCGGCAACGGGGACGGGGGCGGAGACGGAGACGGGGCAGCGACGACGGGGACGGGGCGGCGACGACAGGGACGGGGACGGGCCGGGCGGGGACGATGTATGGGAGGACGGGCCGGGCGGGGACGACGGGAGGACGGGGCGGGGCGCGGCGACGGGGCGCGACGCGGCGACGGGGACGACGGCGACGGTGATGGACGGCGAAGGGGACGGCGACGAGGGGCGGCGGTGACGGGGCAGAGGAGAAATAAGCAGAGAGAGATGAGAAACTGACCATTTTTTTGAAGTGTTTTCTTATATAGAACCCACCTTTAGTACCGGTTGGAGCCACCAACCGGTACTAAAGGTCTGTTTTGGCCAGGCGAAGCGGCGGGAACCGCACCCCCTATAGTACCGGGTCGTGGCACCAACCGGTACTAAAGGCCCCCCCTTTAGTACCGGTTGGATCCACGACCCGGTACTAAAGGGTGTGCGCTGCCAGGCGAGGGGCGCAAAAGTTTAGTCCCACCTCGCTAGCCGAGGGGCACTCGCACCTGCTTATAAGCCCCGACGTCGCTGCTGTCTCGAGCTCCTCTCTTAAGCAGGCCTTCTGGGACTACCTCTTCTGCAATGCCCTGTTGGGCCTACTAGGCTAGCGGGCCTGCATCCTGGCCCAACTAGAATTTGGGTTTCTAGTCGTATGCAGGCCGCTGTGGCCAAGTAGGTGGGCTTTTTTTGCTTTATTTATTTTTGTTTTATTTATTTTAGAGTTGTTTTTTGCTGTATTTAGAGTTTGTGAATATTTTTGCTTTAGGTACAAAAAATTACAAACTTTTTGTTACTACCGGTAGTTTACAAATTTGAATAGTTCAAATTTTGAATTATTTGAAATTTGTGTGAATCACTAGTTTGTGAATAACTTAACTTTGAAAATAGATTTTTCAGTGATTCTTTTTTCTTATGTTTAATATCAGTGTGTTTTATCATTATATTAAATTTGGTAATGCTTAGGTTATTTTAAAAATGCAATGCCTTTGTAGCGGATGAGTTTTCGTCCGAAACCCTGATACTTCGAAAGAGATTGTCCATTTTGTACACGAAGTGCATCCAGTTTTTGCAGTAACCCTCTCTACTTTTTTGCACATGCTTTGTGGGTGAAATTATGATACCATGCCAACTTTCAACCTTTTCTGAGTTCATTTGAAATGCTTTCCAATTTCAAGGTCATTTAGCTGGAAAAAATCAGTAAATGCATGAAAGAATTTGCTTGCACATAAAATTTCTTCGCGTTTCAAATGCCAAAACACATAACTAGCTACCCTAACTATTATAGAGATTCCCTCCTGGGTGTGAAACACAGAAGAAAGTGATGATAGTGAAGCCGATCACATCCCAGATCTTTGGGTGTGAAACTTTTTCTTCGTGTGTGTCCCTTTTCGCCGTAGCCATGGAAAATCTTCATCATTTGACTGGATGCTCGGGTCAATATTCACTGTGAATGGAGCAATTTCATCAAACTTTTCATAATCTCCTGACATGTTTGTCTTGTCATCCACTCCCACGATGTTTCTCTTCCCAGAAAGAACTATGTGTCACTTTGGCTCATCATACGATGCATTCGCTTCCTTATCTTTTCTTTTTCTCGGCTTGGTAGACATGTCCTTCACATAGAAGACCTGTGCCACATCATTGGCTAGGATGAATGGTTCGTCTGCATACGCAAGATTGTTGAGATCCACTGTTGTCATTCCGTACTACGGGTCTTCCGTTACCCCGCCTTGTGTCATATTGACCCATTTGCACCGAAACAAAGGGACCTTCAAACCACGTCGATAGTCAAGTTCCCATATGTCCTGTATATAACCATAATATGTTTCCTTTCCCATCTTGGTTTTTGCATCAAAGCGGACACCACTGTTTTGGTTGGTGCTCTTCTTATCTTGGGCGATCGTGTAAAATGTATTACCATTTATCTCGTACCCTTTGAAAGTCATTATATTCGAAGATGGTAACTGGGACAGCAAGTACAGGTCATATTCAATAGATGCATCATGCATGCTACGTGTCTGCAACTAGCTGGCGAAACTCCTGGTTTGTTCACATGTAATCCAGTCATCAGACCGCTCCGGGTGTTTGGAGCGTAGCAAATTCTTGTGTTCATCCATATACGGAGCCACCAAGGTGGAATTATGTAGAACTGTGTAGTGTGCTTCAGTGAGAGAATGTCCGTCCATACATATTATTTGTTCCCCTCCTAGCGTGCCTTTTCCATCCAGTCTGCCCTTATGCCGCGATTCAGGAACACCAATCGGCTTAAGGTCAGGAATAAAGTCAATACAAAACTCAATGACCTCCTCATTTTCATGGCCCTTGGAGATGCTTCCTTCTGGCCTAGCACGGTTATGAACATATTTCTTTAAGACTCCCATGAACCTCTCAAAGGGGAACATATTGTGTAGAAATACAGGACCCAAAACGTTAATCTCTTCACATAGGTGAACTAGGACGTGCGTCATGATGTTGAAGAACGATTGTGGGAACACCAACTCGAAACTGACAAGACATTGCACCAAATCATTCTCTAACCTTGGTATGATTTCTGGATCGGTTACATTCTGAGAGATTGCATTGAGGAATGCACATAGCTTCACAATGGCTAATCGAACGTTTTCCGGTAGAAGCCCCCCCAATGCAACCGGAAGCAGTTGGGTCATAATCACGTGGCAGTCATGAGAATTTAGGTTCTAGAACTTTTTCTCTGCCATGTTTATTATTCCCTTTATATTCAACGAGAAGCCAAATGGTACCTTAATACTGAGCAGGCATTCAAAGAAGATTTCCTTCTCTTCTTTGGTAAGAGCGTAGATTGCATGACCCTGATGTATGCCGTCTTTTCCATGCATACGTTGCTGATCCTCCCGTGCCTCAGGTGTATCTTTTGTCTTCCCATACACGCCCAAGAAGCCAAGAAGGTTCACACAAAGATTCTTCGTCACGTGCATCATGTAGATTGCGGAGCGGACCTCTAGGTCTTTCCAATAGGGCAGGTCCCAAAATATAGATTTCTTCTTCCACATGGGTGCGCGTTCGTCAGCGTCATTCGGAACAGGTTGTCCACCAGGACCCTTTCCAAAGACCACCTTCAAATCCTTGACCATATCATGTACATCAGCACCAGTACGGTGGCGAGGCTTCGTCCGGTGATCCGCCTCACCTTTGAAATGCTTGCCTTTCTTTCTTACGGGATGCCTGCTCGGAAGAAATCGACGATGTCCCAGGTACACATTCTTCTTACAATTAGCCAAATATATACTGTCGATATCGTCCAAACAGTGCATGCATGCGCGGTATCCCTTGTTTGTCTGTCCTGAAAGGTTACTGAGAGCAGGCCAATCATTGATGGTCATGAATAGCAACGCCTTTAGGTCAAATTCTTCCCCCATGTGCTCGTCCCACGCACGTACACCTGTTCCATTCCATAGTTGTAAGAGTTCTTCAACTAATGGCCTTAGGTACACATCAATGTCGTTGTCGGGTTGCTTAGGGCCTTGGATGAGCACTATCATCATAATGAACTTCCGCTTCATGCACAACCAAGGAGGAAGGTTATACAAACATAGAGTCATAGGCCAGGTGCTATGGTTGCTGCTCTGCTCCCCAAAAGGATTAATGCCATCTGCACTTAGACCAAACCATATGTTCCTTGCGTCATCTGCAAACTCCTTCCCGTACTTTCTTTTGATTTTTCTCCACTGCAACCCGTCAGCGGGTACTCTCAACTTTCCGTCTTTCTTACGGTCTTCTCTGTGCCATCGCATCGCCTTGGCATGCTCTTTGTTTTGGAACAAACGTTTCAACCATGGTATTATAGGAGCATACCACATCACCTTGGCAGGAATCTTCTTCCTGGGGCGCTCGCCCTCGACATCACCAGGGTCATCGCGGCTGATCTTATAGCGCAATGCACCGCATAGTGGGCAAGCGTTCAAATCCTCGTACTCACCGCAGTAGAGGATGCAATCATTAGGGCATGCATGTATCTTCTGCACCTCTAACAATAGAGGGCAGACAACCTTCTTTGCTTCATACATACTCTTGGTTAATTTGTTGTCCTTTGGAAGCATATTCTTTATCATTACCAGCAACTTTCCAAATCCCTTGTCAGATACACCATTCTCTGCCTTCCATTGTAGCAATTCCAATGTGGTGCCCAGCTTTTTCTTGTCACCTACGCAATTCAGGTACAACAATTTTTTGTTATCCTCTAACATGCGCTGCAACTTCTTCTTCTCCAAATCACTTGCGCAGTTTCTCTTTGCATAGGCAATGGCCCGACCTAGATCATCAACGGGCTCATCCGATGCCTCTTCTTCAGCTTCTTCCCGCATTGTCGGCTCAGTTTCTTCTCGCATTACCAGCTCAGCTTCTTCCCTCATTGTTGTATCATCGTATTCAGGGAACCCATGGCCAGGATAGCTGTTGTCGTCCTCTTCTTCTTCATTGTCTTCCATCATAACCCCTCTTTCTCCATGCTTGGTCCAAACATTATAGTGGGGCATGAAACCAGACTCAAACAGGTGGACGTGAATGGTTCTTGACGTAGAGTAATTGTGACCATTCTTACAGCCAGCACATGGACAAGGCATAAAACCATCCGCCCCCTTGTTTGCCTCAGCCGCAAGCAGAAAAGTATGCACGCCATTAATGAACTCGGGAGAGCATCAGTCATCGTACATCCATTGCCGGCTCATCTTCAATACATAGGACCGAAAACACCAAATTAATACAATACATAAAGTTCATACATAAAGATCATACAACACTTAAATGCAACAAACAAATAACTCTCTCGCTAAAGAATTTAAATGCAACAACAAATGCGATCAAGATCGCAACTAAGGTAACAATTGATCCAACAGCATAATGATACCAAGCCTCACTATGAATGGCATATTTTCTAATCTTTCTAATCTTCAAGCGCATTTTCTCCATCTTAATCTTGTGATCATCGACGACATCGGCAACATGCAACTCCAATTCCATCTTCTCCCCCTCAATTCTTTTCAATTTTTCCTTCAAATCCTCGTTTTCTCTCTCAACTATATTTAACCTCTCGACAATAGGGTCGGTTGGAATTTCCGGTTCAACTACCTCCTACATAAAAATATCTATGTCAACTTGATGGGCATATTTTGTCATAAACACGAAATGCAATGAATAGTTTTAAAGAGAATATACCACATCCGAATCATAACCTGGACGAGGGCCGACGGGGACAGATATCAAAACCATGGCACTATGTATAACAAACAACGTATGGGTAAGATAATTATACGAGTAACTATATATCCAAATCACACAAACATCAATCTTTTATATAAAACTTCATGAACAAGAGGCTCACCACAAGGTGGTGCCGGCGACGGGACGTTGCGAGCGATCGACGGTGGTTACGACGGAGATTTAGAAGGTACTAAGTAAACCACACCTACATATGGAAACTAAGTGTTATTTTTGACCTCATATTGCATATAAATCAAATACTAGCACATATATATAATTCCTCCCAAATTACTAAACTCAAAAATCAATCACTATATAAAGCATTGCATGAGCTAATCTAGCAATGAGAGATGAAAGGACAAAGTTGCTAACCTTTGTGATCATTTGAATGGATGGGGGCCTTCAAATCTTGACAAATTTTGGGCAAAATGTGTGATGAGCTTGAGAGGAAGAGGGAAAAGAACAGAGAGGAGAAGGGAAAGGGGAAGAACAGAGCGAGCTCCGGTGGACGAAGGGTCTATGTAGGACGACCTTTAGTACCGGTTCGTGATACGACCCGGTACTAAAGGTGATGGAGGGGCCCCGGACTGACAACATCCTGCCACCACTCACTTTAGTACCGGTTCGTGGCATGAACCGGTGCTAAAGGTTCGCCATGAACCGGTACTAATGAGAGTGGCCGGCTAGCCGTTGGAACCGGCACTAATGCACACATTAGTGCCGGCTCAAATTCAAACCAGCACTAATGTGTTTCACATTTGACCCTTTTTCTACTAGTGGTTGTTGTTGATCCATGCATGCTATGTTGTTGTTCTTGCCATGTCTAGCTTCTATGACATGTCTATTTGTTGGGTGTATGCTTAGTTTGTCATGCAATGCCTCGTAGTTAGTGCATCGAGCTCGTAAACATGCCTACTCGTTATCTGTTTTGCCATGCTCCAGTTTTTCACTAAGTCTGAATCTGTTTATGTTTTTGCTATGTTCACATGCTTGCAATTGTATTTTCTGATCCCTTTTTGGCTCATGGTCACTAAGGGACTTTTGTTGTATGCTTTGAGTAGCTTCATGCCATGCCTTGATTTGCAATGATATGTTCCTATAGCATTTAGTTATCGTGCCCTAAACATTGCTTCGTGATGATAAATTCCTGACATGTTGTTAAATTCACCAAGTCTGAAACATGTTATCTTTTGCATTTTGCCATGCTTGTTTGAACCTGTTAATGAGTGAATTAGTCGTAGCTCAGTGTTCATCTTTTCTCAAGCATCATGAGAGTATCCCTGCCATGTATTTTGTTGTCATGTTGGAGTGCTGTAGCATGTTGTTATTGATGCATTTAGAAGGCTACTTGTTGTTAATCGCAGACCAGTGCCATATTTGTTTTGCTTGCCATTTCCAAACCGTGCATCCGATTCCGGTGATCTTTATATCGATTTCGACCAAAATCAACTCACCTTTTCATTGGCATTCTTGGTTTTCCAAGTTGAGGCCAGGTTCAATCATTCATTTCCAAATCATGTCTATGCATCACATATCGCATCCCGCATATCATATCATGTTTGCATCATGTTGCTTGAGCATTGCACGTGGTTGATTGTGTTCCTTTTACTTGTTGTTATTGCTTGGGTAGAGCCGGGAGACGAGTATGTGATCGAGGAGCCCATTGACTACGCTTACGAGGATCAAGACAACTTTGAGAACTTTGCAGGAAAGATGACCATACCCTCGAAATCACTTCTATCTTTGCTTGCTAGATGCTCGGTCTTTTGCTATGCCTACGCTACGATACCTACCACTTGCTTATCATGTCTCCCATTTGCCATGTCAAACCTCTAACCCACCTTGTCCTAGCAAACCATTGTTTGGCTATGTTACCGCTTTGCTCAGCCCCTCTTATAGCGTTGCTAGTTGCAGGTGAAGATTGGAGATCGTTCCTTGTTGGAACTTGTTTATTGTTGGGATATCATCATATTATCTTGTTTATCTTAACTCACCTATATACTTGGTAAAGGGTGGAAGGCTCGGCCTTATGCCTGGTGTTTTGTTCCACTCTTGCCGCCCTAGTTTCCGTCATATCGGTGTTATGTTCCCGGATTTTGCGTTCCTTACACGGTTGGGTTATAATGGGAACCCCTTGACAGTTTGTCTTGAATAAAACTCCTCCAACAATGCCCAACCTTGGTTTTACCATTTGCCACCTAGCCTCTATTTCCCTTGGGTTTCCGGAGCCCAAGGGTCATCTTTATTAAACCCCCCGGGCCAGTGCTCCTCTGACCGTTGGTCCAAAACAGAGCCACTTGCAGCGCCACCTCGGGGAAACTTGAGGGGTTGTTTTAGTTGTACGTAGTGTTCATCTGAGTGTGCCCTGAGAACGAGATATGTGCAGCTCCAATCGGGATTTGTCGACACATTCGGGCGGTGTTGCTGGACTTGTTTTACCATTGTCGAGGATGTCTTGTAACTAGGATGCCGAGTCTGATTGGATTGTCTTGGGAGAAGGAATATCCTTCGTTGACCATGAGAGCTTGTGATGGGCTAAGTTGGGACTCCCCTGCAAGGATTTGAACTTTCGAAAGTCGTGCCCGCGGTTATGGGCAGATGGGAATTTGTTAATGTCCGGTTGTAGCAAACCTGAAACTTCACTTAATTAAAATGCACCAACCGCGTGTGTAGCCGTGATCGTCTCTTCTCGGCGGAGTCCGGGAAGTGAACACGGTGTTGGAGTAATGCTTGACATAGGTTGTTCTAGGATCACTTCTTGATCATAGTTGTTCGACCGTGCTTTTGCCTTCTCTTCTCGCTCTGATTTGCTCATGTTAGCCACCATATATGCTAGTCGCTTGCTGCAGCTCCACCTCATACTTTACCCTTACCTATAAGCTTAAATAGTCTTGATCGCGAGGGTGTGAGATTGTTGAGTCCCCGTGACTCACAGATTACTTCCAAAACTAGATGCATGGACCGATGATACCTCTCCAGGTGATGCGATTGAGCTCAAGTGGGAGTTCGATGAAGACTCTCGTTGTTACTACGTGTCTTTCCCACATGATCAGTAGTGGTGCCCAGTTGGGGCGATCAGGGACTATGTTGCATTTGGGGTTTATCTTCATTTTGGTTCCGTAGTCGGACCTTGAGTGTATTTGGATGAATGTAATGTTATTTATGCATTTGTGTGACGTGGCGAGTGTAAGCCAACTATGTATCATTTTCCCTTATTGTATTACATGGGTTGTTGTGAAGATTACCTCACTTGCAACATTGTTTTCAATGTGATTATGCCTCTAAGTCGTGCTTCGACACATGGGAGATATAGCCGCATCGACGGCGTTACAAGTTGGTAATCAGAGCCTTCCCCGACCTTAGGAGCCCCCTGCTTGATCGGATTGTTGGCGTAGTTGAGTCCAGAAAAAATGTTTTGAGTCATTTAGGATTATATATATAGGAGAGTAGGACTTCTTTTTACTCCTCAGTCCCTTCGTCGCTCTGGTGAGGCCTCCTGACGTAGAGTTTTGACTCTGCTCTTCTGAAATTTCACTAAAAAAAATTTAGGATCACACGGGTATCTTGGAATCGTTCCGATGGCTTTGTGACGAGAACATTGTTCTTGGTGCCTCCTGACATTTAGGGGTTGTGGCAGTGTCCCGGGGAGTTGAGCTCCGAGGTGTTACCGTCACAATTTTATCATTGAGATTCTGGAATACCTGAGTTTCGCCGACATCGAAAATCTCTTTTATGCAGTTGTTGGTGAGATAACCTCGACGCCACCCAGTACTGGGGCGGGAGTTCGGGAGTATTGCCATAACTCGTATAACGGATGCTTTTCGAAGGTTGAGGTAAATGATTTCCGAAGGTTTCTTGGTTATGTGTTGAAGGATGGATACAGCTGGATGTAGTATTTTCTAGCTTTGGGTGAGATATTATGCTTCCCCTGTATCCCCAACACCTGATTGCATAACCGGAAAGGTTCGGGAGTTTCATAGGTGGGAATTCATGTAGCTCTAGTTCTTCTTCCGCGGATATTTGGTTTGTGATTGGGTAATCCTTACCAAGTATTTGTTCTTGTCCGTACCTTGTTGTTTTATTCTTCTACCTCTATCTAAGTGGCTTCTCAATTTATGGAAATGTGACCATTTCGATTGGAATGCATTCGTTCATTTTGTTCAGATGTGAAGGCTATATGTTGCAATTTCAATCCATTTGATCCAGCTTCAATATTTGTCTGTCAAGATGCTAACGGATGTCACCCTCTCCAGGATGGCTCCTCCAACACGCATGACTCTGAATCCTGATCCGCCGCCACCACCTCCACCTTCGGAGGCATGGCAAGCTGTGATGGCCGCTACCACTGCAAACGCGCAACTGATCATGCAACTCTTGCAAGAGCGCAACCAAGGGAATCATGGCCATGGAAACAATCAGAATCAGTTTGCTACACTCAACCAGTTCCTCGCTAATCAGCCAAAGACCTTTAGCAACTGTGTCGAGGCCTCAGACACTGATGATTGGCTCGTGGATATCTGCAAGCATTTCGAGTGCAGTAACGTCAGGCCTGAGGACTTTGTCAAGTTTGCCTCCTTCCAACTCAAAGACCAAGCTGCAGAATGGTTTCAGCAATACAAAGATTCTAGAGGAGGCCATGTGATTATCTGGGATGAATTCCGTCAAGACTTCAAAGCTCATCACATTCCTCAGAGTGTGGTTGAGAGCAAGCATGAGGAATTCCGCAACCTGAAGCAAGGCATCATGTCTGTTTACCAGTATAACATTCTGTTCCAGAGGCTCGCTCGTTTCTCTAAGCAAGATGTCCCTGACGAGAAGAGCATGATTTATCAGTTCATGGGCGGCCTCAGAGAAGATCTCCAACTAGCTCTCGTCCTTTTTGAGCCGAAGAAGTACGATGAGTTCTACAATATGGCAATGAAGCAAGATACTGCTCAACTCAAGTGCGATGCTTCCAAGAAGCGAGTCAGAGATGCTACTCCTTCTTCCTCAACTCAAGTGGCTTCTAAGCAGCAAAAGTATTGGCTTCCTCCTCCTCCGTTCCGTCAGCCTTGTCAGCAGAAGAGCAAAGGTGGCAATGGATCTTCCCACCCGCCCAACCCAGGCTTTCAGAACAAGACTTCGTCTCAAGCTCCAAGATCAAGTGCTCCGTATCACCGTCCGCTCTCGGAGGTCACGTGCAACAAGTGTCAGTAGAAGGGTCACTATGCCAACAAATGCATCAATCAGAGGCGTCTTCCTCCTCCTCCTCCTATGAGATCCGCTAGTACCGCAGTGGTCAAGCATAATCCCAAGCATGCCAAGGTCAACATGATGAATGCAGCTCAGGTAGAGGACTCGTCAGATGTCATTTTGGGTAACCTTCCTGTTAACGATGTTCATGCAAAAGTTCTCTTTGACACTGGTGCATCGCTTTCTATTATTTCTACACCATTTGTTGGCAAGCATGAACTTGTGACCGAAAAGATCCCTTTCCCGTTGAAGATTGTGTCCCCGGGCAAGCAAATGACATCTAACGTTTGCGTCCCGGATGTTACTACCACGTTGGGCGACTATAAGTTTCTATCCTCTCCGGTGGTCCTTGGTAACTCGGATATTGATCTTATTCTTGGAATGGACTGGCTTTCTAAGCACAAGGCTCAGCTTGATTGTGCTGCCAGGCAGATTCAATTGACTCATTCGTCTGAGGATGTAATTGTCCTTGCCGCAAGGGATGATACCATTCGACTGTTTTCTCTCAATGAGAAGGGCGAGCTGGATGCCATCTCTCAAATTCCAGTCGTTTGCGAATATCAAGACGTCTTTCCAGAAGAGCTTCCAAGAATGCCTCCGCACCGGCCAGTTGAATTCGTCATTGATCTTGAGCCTGGCACAAAACCTGTTTGCAAACGTCCTTACAAGCTTGGACCTGAAGAGTTGAAGGAGCTGAAGAAACAACTTGATATTCAAGAGCGAATGGGTCTCATCCAACCTAGTTCTTCTCCATGGGGTTGTGGTGTTCTTTTTGTGAAGAAGAAGGATTGAACGGACCGACTTTGTGTCAACTACCGTCCATTGAATAAGAAGACCATAAATAACAAGTACCCACTTCCCAACATCAATGAGTTGTTTGAACAACTCAAAGGTGCCCAAGTATTCTCCAAGCTTGATCTCCGTATGGGCTATCATAAGATTCGCATTCGTGAAGAAGATATCCCTAAGACATCATTCAGAACAAGCTATGGTTCATATGAATACACTGTCATGTCTTTCGCCCTCGTCAACGCTCCTCCAACATTCTCTCGCATGATGAATTTCATCTTCAACGCCTACACAAATGACTTCGTCTTCGTCTACCTCGATGACATTCTGGTATTTTCCAAGAACAAGGAGGATCATGCCAAGCACTTGCGTTTGGTTTTGGATAAGCTCAGAGAACATCAGTTCTATGCCAAGTTTTCAAAGTGCGAGTTTTGGCTCGATGAGGTTCTCTACCTTGGGCATATCATCTCTGCCAAGGGCATAGCGGTTAATCCTGATAAGGTGTCTGCAATTGTGAATTGGGAACCACCTCAGAACGTGAAGCAACTCTGCAGCTTCCTTGGGCTCGCAAGCTATTGTTGAAGGTTCGTCGAGAACTTCTCTAAGATCGCGAAGCCTCTTTCCAACCTTCTCCAGAAGCATGTGAAGTACGTCCGGTCTCTTGAATGTGACATCGCTTTCAACACCCTGAAAGAGAAGTTAGTCACTGCTCCAGTTCTGACTCCTCCTAATGAATCCAAACCGTTTGAGGTCTTCTGTGATGCCTCCCTTCAAAGTCTTGGTGCAGTGTTGATGCAAGAGAACAAAGTTGTGGCATATACCTCTCGCCGGTTGAAGCCCAACAAAAAGAACTACCCCACTCATGACCTCGAGTTGGCGGCAGTTGTGCATGCTCTTTTAACTTGGACACATCTCTTATTGGGAAGAAAAGTGGACATCTTCACTGATCATAAGAGTCTCAAGTACATCTTCACCCTGTCAAACCTCAACCTCAGGCAGACTCGTTGGGTCGAGATGATTCAAGGGTATAATCCGAGTATCGAATATACTCCAGGCAAGGCCAATGTAATTGCTGACGCATTGAGCAGGAAGGCTTACTGCAACAGTTTGATTCTCAAGCCTCACCAACCTGAGCTTTGTGAAGCTTTCCGCAAACTCAATCTGCAAGTTGTTCCTCAAGGATTCCTGGCCTACCGCCAAGTCTCTCCTACTTTGGAAGATCAGATTCGCGGGGCTCAACTTCTTCATGCTATGGTGACGAAGGTGAAGATTGGGATTGCCAAGAGTCAACCCATGTACAAGTGCTATCGTCTTGATGACAAGGATACTCTATTCTTCGAGGATCGCATTGTTGTGCCTAAAGGTGATCTTCGTAAAGTCATTATGAACGAGGCTCACAATTCACTCCTCTCTATCCACCCTGGAAGTACAAAGATGTACCAGGACCTCAAGCAGTCGTATTGGTGGACTCGAATGAAGCAAGAGATTGCTCAGTTCGTGAATGAATGTGATGTCTACAGAAGAGTGAAAGCAGAACACCAACGACCAGCTGGTCTCCTCCAACCTCTTGCCATTCCCGAATGGAAGTTTGACCATATTGAGGTGGACTTCGTGACTAGATTTCCAAAGTCCAAGCGTGGCAATGATGCTATCTTCGTTGTCATCGACAAACTCACTAAAGTGGCTCATTTCCTTCCTATCAAAGAATCTATCACATCAGCTCAGTTGGCAGAGCTATATACCTCCCGGGTTGTCTCTCTGCACAGCATTCCGTAGTTGATATCTTCAAATCGTGGCAGCATCTTTACCTTCAAGTTTTGGGATTCTTTTCAGAAGGCCATGGGCACCAACATCCGTTTCAGCACAACTTTTCATCCTCAAAATAGTGGCCAAGTCGAGTGAGTTAATCAGATTCTTGAAGATATGCTCAGGGCTTGCGTCATCTCTTTCGGTATGAAGTGGGAAGATTTTCTTCCATATGCCGAGTTCTCCTACAACAACAGCTTCCAAGCGAGTTCGGGCAAGGCCCCATTTGAGATCCTCTATGGCAGGAAGTGTCGTACTCCTCTTAACTGGTCAAAGACTGGTGAACATCAACTTCTTGGAAATGACTTGATCACAGAGGTAGAAGAGATGTGAAAAGTCATTCGTGATAATCTCAAAGCCGCGCAATCGCGCCAGAAGAGTTACTATGATAGCAAGCATCGTGACTTGGCTTTCGAGATCGGAGACCATGTCTACCTCCGCGTCTCTCCAATGGAAGGTACTCGTCGCTTCGGTATCAAAGGGAAGCTTGCCCCTAGATATGTGGGTCCTTTCAAGATCGTTAGCAAGAGAGGCGATCTCGCCTATCAACTTGAGCTTCCCTCCAACTTTGAAAACGTGCACGACGTGTTTCACGTGTCTCAACTCCGCAAGTGCTTCAAGACTCCTGACCGCACCGTCAACTTCAAAGACATTGATCTCCAAGAAAACCTGTCTTATCATGAGCACCCAGTTGCTATTCTTGAAGAAAATGAGCGCAAGACTCGCAACAAGTCTATCAAATTCCTCAAAGTCAAGTGGTCACATCATTTCGACCATGAAGCCACCTGGGAACACGAGGATCACCTCCGTTCTGAGTACCCGGAGTTTTTCCAGTCCTAGATCTCGGGACAAGATCCTTTCATAGTGGTGGAGCGTTGTAACACCTCGGATGTAACCTACATTATTTGTATTCCAACTCTTGCCGTTTCCGGCACTAAGTTATGATATTTCCTTGTTGTCGGGTTTTGCCTTCGTGTGTTGTCATCTTTGTCATGCATCTCATATCATGTCATCACGTGCATTTGCATTTGCATACATGTTCTTCTCATGCATCCGAGCTTTTTCCCCGTTGTCCATTTTGCATTCCGGCGCTCCTATGTCCTCCGGTGTCCCTTTCTACCTCTTTTCGTGTGCAGGTGTTAAACGTTTTCAGATTGGTCCGAGACTTGTTATGCGGCCTTCGTTTACTACCGGTAGACCGCCTGTCAAGTTTTGTGCCCTTTGGACTTCAGTTGATAATCCAACGGTTAACCGAGGGACCGAGAAGGCCTCGTGTATGTTGCAGCCCAACACCCCTCCAAAGTGGCCCAAAACCCACCTAAACCTCTCCCATCACCTAGGCCGTTCGATCCCGATCGCATGGCCGCAAACCGCACCTCATTTCGAGCTTCCTAGCTCCCTCTACCTCTATAAATAGATCCCCTCCCGAAAATTGCGGGTCAAAACACCCCTAAACCCTAGATCCGCTCCTTTGCGGTCGCCGGACATGTCCGGAGCCTAGCCAGACACGTCGCGCCACCGCCGTTGACCAATCCCCTCGCGCCACGTGTCCCTGTGCCACTCCCTCCGCCGCCGGCCCGAGGAGGCCCGCGTTCGCCCCCACCCCCCCCCCCGGCCCGGAGAGGCACCCGCGCC